>NC_036853.1:2319958-2326324 GCF_002910315.2 Salvelinus sp. IW2-2015
TGGGAAGGTGCACATGGCACAGAGGAGCGAAGGAGACGAGACCAAAAATACCACATGAGAACAAGCAGACAAACGCTCATAAAACAAAAACAACACCTTGATTCTTGCGATACAAGCATTTGGAATATCGCGTAAAAAACATACATGAATATACATTTGATTTGTCGCCCAGTTCTATTGTGACGACGTCGCCCCTGTCTCTTATACACATCTAGATGTGTATAAGAGACAGGTGTGTGTGTACGTGTGTGTGTACGTGTGTGTACGCGTGTGTACGTGTGTGTGTACGTGTGTGTGTATGTGTGTGTGTGCGTGTGTGTGTAGGTGTGTGTGTACGTGTGTGTACGTGTGTGTGTACGTGTGTGTGTACGTGTGTGTGTACGTGTGTGTGTACGTGTGTGTGTGTACGTGTGTACCCTAGGCCATTTACCTCAGAGAAGGGCTCAAAAGAACCTTTCTATCACTTTCCATTTGCTTCCAATAGCCTTACTTAGACACAGTATCTAGGCCTGGGGTCACAGGGTTCAACCCTCTATTCTCCTGTTTCAACTCACTTCCGTGCAAAATGACAACTATGCTAGTGGAGAAGAGCTAGCTGTAGCTAGCTTAACTGTGAAGACCCCTTCCATGACACCTGAAGGAACGGTTGCCCAACAGCCTGTGGTGTGCTGTGCCACGCAGACACTGCTGTTCTTTGCGTGCCTTCGCTGCTGTCAGATGCCCTTAAGTGATGCCTCAGTCGTTGTCTGCAGCAAAACCAAGGCAAAGCCACTAGACTGAAATGCTACTTAATGAAGTGGCTGTACATTACGTGAGGAGGAGAGCTGGCAAAGAAGGGAATTCGTGCCTATTCCCAGTCATCCCAAATGAGAACTTTCCCCTCCCGCTCTCTCCTCCCCTCTCTCCTTTCTTCTGATAACCACAGCTCCGCTAGCTAGCATATAGTTACCCCTGGCTAACCCCAGCTCCACTAGCTAGCATGTAGCAAGAAACAGAGCAAGTAACGGAGCAAGAAACAGAGAGAGAGCGAGAAAGAGTGAGAGAGCAAGAGTCTCTCAGTTTCTTGCCTCTCTTCTTGCTCTCTTTCTGGCGCTCCCTGTTCCTCGGCTTGCATTTCCCTCGCTCGCCTCTGCTTTCTCGTGTCGCTATCCTTTGCCATTGCTCTCCTCTGTTCCGCCTTGCCTTTGCTCGGGGCTCGTCTTCCTTCGCTCCTCTCCTCGGCTCGCTCTGCGTTTGCCCTCGCTCAGAGGAGGAGTGCTGCGGATCCGCGAAGGCTCCTCTTTTTCGCATCGCTCTCATTTTGTGCTCTCTAACTCTTTTTGCCGTCTCTTTCTCTCTAATCTTTTCCCGTTTTTGCTCGTCTCTTCTTCTGGCTCCTTTTTGCTCCCTCCTCTTTCTTCTGCTCTCTTTTCTTGTCCTTCTGCTCCTCTTCTCGTTGCTTCGCCTTTTTGCCGTTTCTTTCTCAGCTCCTCTTTTGTTTGATTTCTCTCGCCACGTCTGCTTTTTTTCTGCTCGCTCTCTTTCTTGCGCTCTCTTTCTCGCTCTCTTCTCTCACTCTTTCTCTCGCTCTGTGCACTCTTTCCTCGCTCGTCTCACTCTTTCTCCCGGCTCCTTCACGTCTCCTCTATCTTGCGCCTCGCTCTCTTGCTCGCTCGCTCTTCTGCTCGCGCTTTTTCTCGCTCGTAGCGTCTGCTTCTTTCCTCGCTCGCTCTCTTTCTTGCTCCTTTTTGCTCCTCACACTTTCTCTTTCTTGCTCTTTCTCGCTCTCTTGCTCTCTCTCTCACTCTTTCTCTCGGCTCTCTCTCTGTTTCTTGCTCCGTTACATTGCTCTGTTTCTTGCTACATAGCTAGCTAGTGGAGCTGGGGGTAGCCCGGGGGTAACTATATGCTAGCTAGCGGAGCTGGTGGTTATCAGAAGAAAGGAGAGAGGGGAGGAGAGAGCGGGAGGGAGAAAGTTCTCATTTGGGATGACTGGGAATAGGCACGAATTCCCTTCTTTGCCAGCTCTCCCTCCTCACGTAATGTACAGCCACTTCATTAAGTAGCATTTCAGTCTAGTGGCTTTGCCTTGGTTTTGCTGCAGACAACGACTGAGGCATCACTTAAGGGCATCTGACAGCAGCGAAGGCACGCAAAGCAGCAGTGTCTGCGTGCCACAGCCACACCACAGGCTGTTGGGCAACCGTTCCTTTCAGGTGTCATGGGAAGGGGTCGTCACAGTTAAGCTAGCTACAGCTAGCCTCTCTCCACTAGCATAGTTGTCATTTTGCACGGAGTGAGTTGGAAACAGGAGAATAGAGGGTTGAACCCTGTGACCCAGGCCTAGATACTGTGTCTAAGTAAGGCTATTAGAGCAAATGGAAAGTGATAGAAAGGTTCTTTTGAGCCCCTTCTCTGAGGTAAATGGCCTAGGGTACACGTACACACACACACGTACAACACACGATATACACACACGTAGTACACACACCGTACACACACATAAATAGTACACACACGTACACACACACTACCACACACACATACACGCGTACAACCACACACACACTCACTACACACGGTTAGGACAGCACTGACACTCTCTTGTGGGTCTCTTGAGATAATCTTCTCGTCTCTCTTCCCTCATCTCTCCCCCAGGCACGAGAGGCGCAGAAAGTCGACAAAGTCCAATCCAGAACGACTGCACTTTGGCTTTTACCGGAATATGCATAAGTGTGTCTGTCTGCGTCTGTCGCTGTCGGTCTGTTCGTCTTGTCTCTTCTGTCTGTCGTCGTCTTGTTGTCTCGTTTTCTCTGTCTTGTCTGTCTCTGTCTGGTCTGTCGTCTTCTGTTGTCTCTGTCTGTTCTGTCTGTCTGTGCTGTCTGTCTCTGTCTGCTCTGTCTGTCTGTCTCTGTCTTGTCGTTTCGTCGTCGTCTCTTCGTCTGTCTGTGTCGTTCGTTGCTGTGTCTGTCGTTGTTCGTCTGTTGTGTCTCTGTGCTGTCTCGTCTGTCCTCGCTGTCTTGTCTGTCTGTCTGTCTCTGTCGTCTCTGTCTGTTCGTTGTCTGTCTGTCTGTCTGTCTGTCTGCTTGCTGTCTGTCTGTCCGTTGTTCGTTGTCTGTCGTTGCGTTTCGTCGTCGTCTGTCTGGTCTGTCTGATCTGTCTCTGTCTGTCTGTCTGTCTGTCTGGTCTGTCTGTCTCTGTCTGTCTCTGTCTGTCTGTCTCTTCTGTCTCGTCTGTCTTGTCTGTCTGTCTGTTCTGTTGTGGTGTGGTTTGTTTGTGTGTGTGGGATAAGGGAAACCACCCCACCAATCCTAACCAACCCTGGCGGCCCAGCCTATCCCTCGACAACCATAATATAAAAACAGAAAATATACAAGAATTGTTTATTGTGTGCGTTTGTTTCTGTGTTTCCCTTTCTGTTTAGAATACGTTTTAGGAGATGACTCGGTTTTAGAGTGGATGCTGTGCTTTGCTTGTTGACCGTTTCGTAACGCTGGGGGGGTCCTCCCGAACTCAATGATGCATGGTGATGGTCAATAACAGTCCTAATCAAACCTTATTAATGGGGTGGTGAAGGGTCAACATTGAAAGGCTAGTTATGGCACACATCAACTCTCATCAATGAACACCCTGGACCCACTCCAATTTGCATACCGCCACACAGATCCACAGAAGAGCTAATCTCACACACTCCACCCCTGCCTCTCCCACCTAGATAAGAGGAACCCCTATGTGTTTTGTGATTTATTTTTTTAAACCTTATTTAACTAGGCAAGTCAGTTAAGAACACATTCTTATATTCAATGACGGCTAGGAATGGGTGGGTTAACTTGCCTTGTCCCAGGGGCAGAACTGTGTCTGTCTGTGCTGTGTGTCTGTCTGTGTGTTGCTGTCTGTGTGTGATGTCTGTGTGTGTGTGTGTCGTGTAGCTGTGTGTCGTGTGTGTGTGTGTGTGTGTGTGTGTGTGTGTGTGTGTGGTGTGTGTGTGTGTGTGTGTGTTGTTGTGTGTGTGTGTGTGTGTGTGTGTGTGTGTTGTGTGTGGTGTGTGTGAGCACCTGTCTGTTCTCTTGTGTGGACTGTGTGTGGCTGTGTGTGAGAACTGTGTCTCTGTGTGTGTGACTGTGTCTGTCTCTGTGTGTGACAGCTATTCTTTGTCCTGTCAGGTTTGCTGTAGGGGCTTCTGGCAGTGGTGACTGGTGTGTGCCGCGGGTGACCTTATATTTTGTTCTGTCACACTTCCTGTAGAGAGGGGGGATTGACCACAGGCAGGGGGAGAGTAGATAGTCATGGTGTCAGTGCTAGTCAGTGGTTTGTCCTTGGTGTTGATGCCTGCGGATTTAGGCTGTTTAAACTGTAATAACCCAGGGTTTGTCCTTGGTGGTTGAAGTCCTTGTGGATTTAGCCTGGTTTAACCGTAATAACCCAGGGTTTGTCCTTGGTGGTGTGAGGCCTGTGGATTTAGGCTTGGTTTAAACCGTAATAACCCAGGTTGTCCCTTGGTGGTTGAGGCCTGTGGATTTAGGCTGGTTTAAACCGTAATAACCCAGGGTTTGTCCTTGGTGGTTGGAGGCCTGTGGATTTAGGCTGGTTTAAACCGTAATAACCGCAGGGTTTGTCCTTGGTGGTTGAGGCCTGTGGATTTAGGCTGGTTTAACCGTAATAACCCAGGGTTTGTCCTTGGTGGTTGAGGCCTGTGGATTTAGGCTGGTTTAAACGTAATAACCCAGGTTTTGTCTTGGTGTGTGAGGCCTGTGGATTTAGGCTGGTTTAAACTGTAATAACCCAGGGTTGTCCTTGGTGGTTGAGGCCTGGATTTTAGGCTGTTTAAAACTGTAAATAACCCAGGGTTTGTCCTTGGTGGTTGAGGCCGTGCGGATTTAGGCTGGTTGTAAACTGTAATAACCAGGTTTGTCCTTGGTGGTTGAGGCGCTTGCGGATTTAGGCTGCTGTTTAAAACTTAATAACCGGGCGGTTTGTCCTTGGTGGTTGAGGCCTGGGGATTTAAGGCTGGTTTAAACTTAAAATAACCCAGGGTTTGCTCTTGTGGTTGAGGCTCTGGGGGATTTAGGCTGGTTTAAACTTAATAACCCAGGGTTTGTCCTCTTGGGTGGTTGAGCGCCTGTGGATTTCCCAGGCTGGTTTAAAGCTGTAATAACCCAGGGTTTTGTCCTTGTGGTTGAGGCCTGGGGATTTAGGCTGGTTTAAACTTTAATAACCCAGGGTTTGTCCTTGGTGGGTTGAGGCCTGTGATTTAGCTGCTGATTCTAAAACTTTAAACGGATGAAAGAACTGTGGTGTTGCATCAGACAGGAAGATCCTTCTAAGACTGGTTCTCTTGGTTGATGTGTGTGTGTGTGTGGTCCAGCCAGCCAGCCCCACGCATGGGCTCTCCCTCTCAATGGGATTACAGGGCCTCTGTCCAGTGCATGCTGAGAGAGAGGAGACGAGCGGACAGAACATGACAAAAGAGTGGTGGAGACTGGAAGGGAGGAAAAGGAGGCGAGACAGACAATTGAACGTCAGTGGTGGAGATGGGCGAGCGTAGGTAGAGGTCAGGAAAGAGCAGGAAGGAAGGAGAGTGATGTTTAGAGCAGTGGTCACCAAACTGTTTCTGAGTCAAAATGCAAGCCGACATCTACCGCTCAGATTTATTTATAAACAGACCTTAAAAATGTAAGCATGTGCAACATTAACCCAACTTAAAAAACAGTAATTGTCGCAAATGACACCGTGTTATCGCAGTATGCTAAGGCTTAAATACATTATTCTGCATATTGCTGTGCTTGGAATGTTCCTGTC
The DNA here is from genome assembly GCF_002910315.2 of Salvelinus sp. IW2-2015. NCBI lineage: Eukaryota > Metazoa > Chordata > Actinopteri > Salmoniformes > Salmonidae > Salvelinus > Salvelinus sp. IW2-2015. The sequence goes on from NC_036853.1 coordinate 2,325,737, forward strand.
AATGTTGTTCTTTTTTTTCTTTTTTTTCCAGGACCATTTAGAAAATGAATTTTTTATAAATTATATTCACACCTGGTAATGGATACTTTGTTGTATTGTGGAGGCACGCAGCGGACGTGAGCAGGGGGGGGGGGCTGATGGCCTGCGATGCATCTGGGAGAGGTGTGCCTCAGTCAGTCTGAGGGAGGGAGGGACAACTGATGGCCCCTGCATCTGATGGTCAGTCTGAGGGGAGGGAGGGGACACTGATGGCCTGCATCTGATGTCAAGTCTGAGGGAGCGGACAACGATGGCCTGCACTGTATTGGTCAGTGCTGAGGGAGGGCCACTGGATCGGCCTGCATTCTGAATTGCCTCAGTCTGGAGGGAGGGAGGGACACGGAGAATGGCCTGCATCTGAAATGGTCAGTCTGAGGAGGGACACTGACTGGCCATGCATCGATGGTAGGTCTGTAGGGAGGGAGGGACACTTGAACTGCGGCCTGCATGCCTGATGGCAGTCTGAGGGGAGGGAGGGACACGATTCGGCCTACACTGATGGTGTCAGTCGAGGGGAGGGAGGACCACTGAATGGCCTGCATCTGATGG
>NC_036853.1:2326349-2331860 GCF_002910315.2 Salvelinus sp. IW2-2015
TTGGCTCGCGCGCTCTCTTTCTCGGTCGTTCTCTTTCTCACTCGCTCGTCTTTCTTGCTCTCTTTCTTGCTCTCTCACACTTTCTCTGTCTTGCTCTTTCTCGCTCTCTGAGAGCGAGCAAAAGAGGGAGTAAGAAAGAGAGCAAACAATAGAGACCAGGCAGGGCTTCCCGGTATTCAATATACCAACCAAGCATACTGTCAACTGGACTTAGCTGCTTTGGAACTCCTAAATAAAGTCATCTCGATGTAATAACAGTCACTCACTGACTACAGTATACAAATGTTCTATAATTTTGCAGATAAGGTTAGCATTTTCCAAGACAAACAATGTTGAAGTGCAGGGCAAGAGGGAGCTGCCTTGTTCACATAGAGAGCATTCTACTTACAGCACTAACGGTCTATGAAGATCAAGTCAACAGTAGCTATCCATCCACTCCTACGCACGCAAAGATCTGTGTGTGTGTGTGTGTGTGTGTGTGTGTGTGTTGAAGGTTGTAAATGCTCCTTTCCAGACAGGTCTTACAGTAAGCAGTGTGTTCTAGAACCTCGGATCAATTCTAATATCCTCGTAACTGACTTAAGACACCACACACCCTCATGGAGAAGGACCTGGTGAGTAGGAGTCAGAAAGCATATTAGAACAAGCCTAGTAAAGAGAAAGGGAGTGAAAGAACATTATGGAGGAGACAGAGAGAGAGAGAGGTAGGAAGACTGTTGACTCGGGGGCAAAGCAATGTTCTGTTAGTCCCTGTTCCATTCAGCCAGGAGAATGCAGCGACAAATTATGTCTCCTGATCAGGACATACAGTTGAAGTCGGAAGTTTACATATACCCCAGCCAAATACATTTCATTCCCTGTCTTAGGTCAGCTAGGATCACCACTTCATTTTAAGAATGTAAAATGTCAGAATAATAGTAGAGAGAATCATTTAATTCAGCTTATATTTCTTTCATTAYATTCCCARTGGGTCAGAAGTTTACATACACTCAATTAGTATTTGGTAGCATTGCCTTTAAATTSTTTAACTTAGGTCAAATGTTTCAGGTAGCCTTCCACAAGCTTCCCACAATAAGATGGGTGAATTCTGGCCCATTCCTCCTGACAGAGCTGGTGTAACTGAGTCAGGTTTGTAGGCCTCCTTGCTCGCACACGCTTTTTCAGTTCTGCCCACAAATTTTCTATAGGATTGAGGTCAGGGCCACTCCAATACCTTGATTTTGTTGTCCTTAAGCCATTTTGCCACAACTTTGGAAGTATGCTTGGGGTCATTGTCCATTTGGAATACCCATTTGCAACCAAGCTTTAACTTCCTGACTGATGTCTTGAGATGTTGCTTCAATATATCCACGCAATTTTCCTGCCTCATGATGCCATCTATTTTGTGAGGTGCATCAGTCCCTCCTGCAGCAAAGCACCCCCACAACATGATGCTGCCACCCTCGTGCTTCACGGTTGGGATGGTGTTCGTCGGCTTGCAAGCCTCCCCCTTTTTCCTCCAAACATAACGATGGTCATTATTGCCAAACAGTTCTATTTTTGTTTCATCAGACCAGAGGGCATTTCTCCAAAAAGTACGTTGTTCCCATGTGCAGTTGCAAACCGTAGTCTGGCTTTTTTATGGCGGTTTTGGAGCAGTGGCATCTTCCTTGCTGAGCGACCTTTCAGGTTATGGCTAGAGATTAGCCAGCTAATCTTTTTATTTCAAGTTTAGCCAACTTGGATCTATTTGCTAGCTAACAAGGTTGAACAGTTGAATTGTTATGAAAGCATCCTTTTGTCTGTCTCCAACTGTTTGAACAGCATGTTACACGGAACCCAAACCGGCTGCGCGCGTGTGCCATCGTGTATACATTTATTTTGCCCCCCCACACCAAACGCGATCACGACACGCAGGTTAAAATAACAAAACAAACTCTAAACCAATTACATTATTTGGGGACAGGTCGAAAAGCATTAAACATGTATGGCAATTTAGCTAGCTAGCTTGCACTTGCTAGCTAATTCGTCCTATTTAGCTAGCTTGCTGTTACAAGCTAATTTGTCCTGGGATATAAACATTGAGTTGTTATTTTACCTGAAATGCACAAGGTCCTCTACTCCGACCATTAATTCACACATGAAACGGTCAACCGAATTGYTTATAATCATCTCTCCTAATTCTAGGCTTTTTTTTCTCTTGACTTTATATTTCGATTGGCAACTTTCATAAATTAGGTGCATTACCGCCACCGACCTTGTATAACCAATGAGGAGATGGCAGWGGGTACCTGCTTCTATAAACCAATGAGGAGATGGGAGAGGCAGGACTTGCAGCGCGATCTGCGTCACAAATAGAACTGACTTCTATTTTAGCCCTTGGCAACGCAGACGCTCGTTGGCGCGCGCGAGCAGTGTGGGTGCAATAATTGAATAATATAGATTACTAAAATTATTTTGCAATGCTCGTTGTAGTCAGCCTGTTAGCCTGTCCACTTAGTTCAGATGTTGAAATCAAGTGGCCTACCTTATTTCTCAGAATGAAAATTAGTTGCCAATTCCTTATATAATTGTGTTTTATGCTTAATGAACATTTATAAAACACAGACTAGACGGCTAGTATAACATTCTTGTACACCAATGCTGCACACGACCAACTGAGCATTCATTTTCCAGAATCAATGTTCATTGATACTCTCGTTTTAATAGTGTCTTCTCTGCGCGCAATTTGAGTAGTTGAGACATAAAACGTTGAAACATAGAAATGTTAACTTGTCCTCTATTACAGTAAAATAACGTCTCAATGTGTTTCAGTGTCCATATTTATTTAACCTTTATTTAACTAGGCAAGTCAGTTAAGAACAAAATTCTTACATTCAATGACGGCCTAGGAACAGTGAACAGTTCAGTCCTGTTCCCTTGAACAGGAACTGCCTGTTCAAGGGCACAACAACAGAGTGTACCTTGTCAGCTCGGGGATTCGAACTTGCAACCTTTCGGTTACTAGTCCAACGCTCTAACCACTAGGCTACCCTGCCACCCCATATGACCCATTCTGTTAGACCAAACCTCAAATGCAAATAGCGAGTTGAAAGCGCTTGCCAGGGAGAAAGATGTGATCTCTCAACTGTTGGCGTGAGAGGCAGGGGGAGGAGCTTGGTGAACGTTTAAACCACAGAGGAAGAGGCGAAGCGAGAGGTTTCACTCCCCCTGACATCAGTACAAAAATAAGGTAATGTGTTTCTATGAGTTTATTTTGGACCTACGGTGAGCTTGTCGCCTGCCTTCCCATCTTTAGGACAACAACTCCCATTGTTAGGGCGGAGACGTGCATCTCGTCATTATATACAGATCTCTGGTGTAAATGGGAAGGTGCACATGGCACAGAGGAGCGAAGGAGACGAGACCAAAAATACCACATGAGAACAAGCAGACAAACGCTCATAAAACAAAAACAACAACACCTTGATTCTTGCGATACAAGCATTTGGAATATCGCGTAAAAAYATTATATCAAATTAATTTGAATTTGATATATCGCACAGMCCTACTACACTGGGCTTCTTTTACACCACTGTCTGTTCATTTAACACTTACAGTGTTCATTTAACACCAGAATCCACACTATAAATGTTACACTGGAAAATCAACACTAGGTAATACTGGCCAATTTGCTGTGAATATCTTCAGCTTTAGCAGAGAAAACTCACTTACACTGCTGCGGTGTGTGTGCGTGCGCTAGCGTGCGTGTGTGTGTGTGTGAGATGGTACAGATAAAGCACAAGGGTTGAGATGAGGACATGGCTACGAATGAGCATTGACGGCAGCTATGAAAGTGTACCAGGACACTTAGATAACTTTCTATGAATACACACCATGAGTCAAATGTAAAAAGAGGTAGTATATACATAAAACAGAAACACACAAACAGGTATACAGTAGGTCTACTCAAACAATAGATATACAAAAGTATGTGGACACCCCTTCAAATTAGTGGATTGGACTATTTCAGCCACACCCACTGCTGACAGATGTATAAAATCAAGCATAAAGCCATGCAATCTCCATAGACAGTAGAATGGAAGTAGAATGGCCTTACTGAAGAGCTCATTGACTTTCAAAGTGGCACTGTCATAGGATGCCACCTTTCCAACAAGTCAGTGCGTCAGATTTCTGCCCTGCTACAGCTGCCCCAGTCAACTGTAAGTGCTGTTATTGTGAAGTGGAAACGTCTAGGAGCAACAATGGGTCAGCTGCGAATAATGGTCTGGGGCTGTTTTTCATGGGCTAGGCCYCTTAGTTCCAGTGAAGGGACATTTTAATGCTACAGCATAAAATGACATTCTAGACAATTCTGTGCTTCCAAATTTGTAGCAACAGTTTGGGGAAGGCCCTTTCCTGTTTCAGCTTGACAATGTCCTTGTGCACAAAGCGAGGTCCATACAGAAATGGTTTGTTGAGATCGGTGTGGAAGAAYTTGACTGGCCTGCACAGAGCCCTGACCTCAAATTCATCGAACACCTTTGCGATGAATTGGAACGCCAACTGCGAGCCAGGCATAATCGGCCAACATCAATGCCCGACCTCACTAATGCTCCTGTGGCTGAATGGAAGCAAGTCTCCAGCAGTGTTCCAACATCTAATGGAAATCCTTCCCAGAAGAGTGGAGACTGTTATAGCAGCAAAGTGGACCAACTCCATATTAATGCCCATGATTTTGGAATGAGATGTTTAACAAGTAGGTGTCCACATACTGGTCATGTAGTGCATTTATAAAACACACACATACTGTATACACAGACAATGAAACACACACACACAACATTTGGCTGTGTAACTATGGTGTGAGTGACTATGCTTTAATAAATAACCAGACCCGGCCCTGTGTGTAATGTGAGTTTATATAAAGCTCTATGAATCTCCCCTCCAGTCATCTCAGCTGCCCATTGGCCAGAGGTCATGTTACTCATCAGCAGCAGCAGCATCATCGTCGTCGTTATTATTAGGTGTACAGCTCGCCTCCAAAAGGACATGGTCGCCCGCCGGTTATCCAGTCTCACATGACTTCAATCTAACCATGAAGGGTAAGCATGTGCTAGCCCAGTCAGATTCCAAATCAAACCTTTAACATATGAAGCCTATTCATGTGTCTGAGTTTGTGAAATATTTGATGTTGTCAGGAGCATTGTTCCCATTTTCTACAGAGCCTATGGAGATAAGAACTGTCTCCATGTGTCTGCTACAGGCTGATGTCGGAATTGGAAAATATCTAGCCTGTGTTTGAATCATTTCCATCCACTACCTACTCAAATAAAGGCAGACGCACCACTAAGTGCATCCTGCCGGGCTGTTTCACCGCCTGATAAAACAACTGCACCGTCCACAATCTCAGGGCTCTCCAGAGGGTGGTGCGGCCCAACGTATCACCGGGGGCCCACTGCCTGCCCTCCAGGACATATCCAGCAACCGGAAGTCAAAAGGAAGGCTAAGAAGATCATCTGTTTTGCTAGCACCGACTGGAATATGTTGTTT
>NC_036853.1:2331885-2354393 GCF_002910315.2 Salvelinus sp. IW2-2015
GAGAGAGAGAGAGAGAGAGAGAGAGAGGAGAGAGAGAGAGAGAGAGAGAAGAGAAGAGAGAGAGAGAGAGAGAAGAGAGAGAGAGAGAGAGAGAGAGAGAGAGAGAGAAGAGAAGAGAGAGAGAGGAGAGAGAGAGAGAGAGAGAAGATGAGAAGAGAAGAGAGAGAGAGAGAGAGAGAGAGAGAGAGAGAGAGAGAGAGAGAGAGAGAGAGAGAGAGAAAAGGAGAGAGAGAGAGAGAGAGAGGAGAGAGAGAGAGAGAGAGAGAGAGAGAGAGAGAGAGAGAGAGAGAGGAGAGAGAGAGAGAGAGAGAGAGAGAGAGAGAGAGAGAGAGAGTAGAGAGAGAGAGAGGAGAGAGAAAGAGAGAAGAGAGAGGAGAGAGAGAGAGAGAGAGAGGAGAGAGTGGTGTGTTTAGGCCGTACTGATGGAAGGAGAAATAAGGACCCACTGATGTCGGAGAGAGGGTGACATGGGAGATCAAATTCATTCATCACACTGCTTCGTAAACAACAGTGTGGACTAACAGTGAAATGCAGAAAGAAAAGTAAAACTGGTAATAATGAGTACGATAACTGTCTATATACAAGGATACCTGTGCAGGGGTTTGATGTAATTGAGGTAAATATAACTAGGAATAAGTGACAGATAATAAGCAGCAGCAGCGTGTGATGAGTCAGAAAAGAGAGTCCGGGTAGCTATTGGTTACTATTTACTAACTATTTAGCAGACTTATGGCTTGGCGTTGAAGCTGATCAGGGTTCTTTTGGTTCCAGACTTGGTGCATCGTACTGCTTGCCATGCGGTTGCAGAGAGAACAGTCTATGACTTGGGTGACTGGAGTCTTTGACAATTTTTGCCTTCGTCTGACACCGTCTGGTATAGAGGTCCTGGATGCAGGGAGCTCCGCCCCAGTGATTTACTGGGCCACACGTACTACCCTCTGTGGCGCCTTGCAGTCGGAAGCCAAGCAGTTGCCATAACAAGTGAAGATGCTCTCTGGTGCAGCTTTATAACTTTTTGAGGATCTGAGGCCCATGACAAATCTTTTCAGCCTCCTGAGGGGAAGAGGTTTCGTGAGGAGGTGTTGTTGTGCCCTCCATGACTGTGACCCACACCACTTCAGCCCCATCGATGTGAATGGGGGCGTGCTCGGCCCTTCGTTTCCCTTAGTCCATGATCAGCTCCTTTGTCTTTCTGACGTTGTGAGAGTGGTTTGTTGTCCTGGCATCACCACTGCCAGGTCCTCTGACCTCCTCTATAGGCTGGTCCCTTCATCGTTGGTGATCAGGGCTACCACCGGCATGTCGTCGGCAACGTAATGATGGTATTGGAGTCGTGGGTGAACAGGGAGTACAGGAGGGAACTAAGCACGCACCACTGAGGGGCCCTGTGTTGAGGGTCAGCGTGGCAGATGTGTTGTTGCCTACCCTGACCACCTTGGGGTGCCCCGTCCAGGAAGTCCAGACTCCAGTTGCAGAGGGAGGTGTTCAGTCCCAGGGTTTTTAGCTTAGTGATGAGCTTTGTGAGCACTATGATGTTGAACGCTGAACAGCATTCTCACGTAGGTGTTCCTTTTGTCGAAGTGAGAAAGGACAGTGTGGAGTGCAGTAGAGATTGCATCATCTGTGGTTCTGTTGGGGTGGTAAGTGAATTGGAGTGGTGTCTGGGATTATGGGAATTGGAGTGGGTATCAGGGTGTCTAGGATTATGGTGTTGATATGAGCCATGACCAGCCTTTCAAAGCATTTCATAGCAGCAGATGTGAGTGCTACAGGGCGAGATTCGTTTAGACAGGTTACCTTGGCGTTCCTAGGCACAGGGACTATGGTGGTCTGCTTGAAACATGTAGGTGTTACAGACTGTGTCAGGTTGAAAATGTCAGTGTGAAGACACTGCCAGCTGGTAGGCGCAAGCTCTGAGTACGCGTCCTGGTAATCCATCTGGCCCTGCGTCCTTAATGAATGTTGACCTGTTTAAAGGTCTTATTCACATCGGCAACGGAGAGCATGATCACACAGTCGTCCCGAACAGCTGATGCTCTACGCATGGTTCAGTGTTGCTTGCCTTGAAGCGATATAGAAGGCATTAGCTCATCTGGTAGCTTGCGTTACTGGGCAGCTCGTGGCTGGGTTTCCCTTTGTAATCCGTGTAGTTTGCAAGCCCTCCCACATCCGACGAGCGTCAGTGCTGGTACAATTCAATCTTAGTCCTGTATTGACGCTTTGCCTGTTGATGGTTTGTTGACGGGCGCAGTGGATTTCTTACAAGCGTCCGGGTTAGTGTCCGCTCCTTGAAAGCGGCAGCTCTAGCCTTTTGCTCAGTATGAATGTTGCCTGTAATCCATGGTTCTGGTTGGGATATGTACTTACGGTCACTGTATGGATGATGTCATCGATGCACTTATTAATGAAGTAGGTTTACTGATGTGGTAAACTCCCTCAATACATCGGAGACCCCCGATGGAACCTTACCGTATTTTATCTAACGGGTGGCATCCCTAAGTCTAAATATTGCTGTTACATTGTACAACCTTCAATGTTCTGTCATAATTATGTACAATTCTGGCAAATTAATTACGGTCTTTGTTAGGAATAAATGGACTTCACACAATTCGCAACGAGCCAGGCGGCCCAAACTGCTGCATATACCCTGACTGCTTGCACGGAACGCAAGAGAAGTGACACAATTTCCCTAATTATAAGAAATTCATGTTAGCAGGCAATATTAACTAAATATGCAGGTTTAAAAATATATACTTGTGTATTGCTTTTAAAGAAAGGCATTGATGTTTATGGTTAGGTACATTGGTGCATTTTCGCAAATGCGCTTGTTAAATCATCACCCGTTTGGAGAAGTAGGCTGTGATTCAATGAGAAATTAACAGGTACCGCATCGATTATATGCAACGCAGGACACACTAGATAAACTAGTAATATCATCAATCATGTGTAGTTAACTAGTGATTCTGTTAAGATTGATTGTTTTTTATAAGATAAGTTCAATGCTAGCTAGCAACTTAACTTGGTTTCTTGCTGCCCTCGCGTAACAGGTAGTCAGCCTGCCACGCAGGCTCCTCGTGGAGTGCAATGTAAGGCAGGTGGTTAGAGCGTTGGACTAGTAACCCGGAAGGTTGCAAAAACGAATCCCCGAGCTGACAAGGTAAAAATCTGTCGTTCTGTCCCTGAACAAGGAAGTTAACCCACTGTTCCTAGGCCGTCATTGAAAATAAGAATGTGTTCTTGCCTAGTTTATAAAAATAAAAATATAATTTTTTTTTAATCGGCCAAATTGGTGTCCAAAAATACCGATTTCCGATTGTTATGAAAACTTGAAATCGGCCTTAATTAATCGCCCATTCCGATTAATCGGTCGACCTCTAGTACAGGTGCATCAAAGCTGGGAAAGAGAGACTGAAAAACAGCTTCTATATCTCCAGGCCATCAGACTGTTAAATTGTCACCACTAGCCAGCATCCACCCAGTACAATGCCCTGAACTTAGTAACTGTTACTAGCTGGCTACCACCTGGTACTCTCCCCTGCCCCTTAGGGACTGCTGCCCAATGTACACAGTCATTTAACACTGGCCACTTTAATAATGTTTACATACTGTTTTACCCACTTCATATGTATATAATGTTTTCTAGTAAGGCTCATCTTAAATAACTACTACTGTACACACCTTTCCTATTCATATACTGTCCACACTGTCTATACACACCATCATATACATATATATTGATATTCCGGACTCTGACATTGTTCGTTCTGATATTTCTTGATTTATGAATTAATATGTTTGGGATGTGTGTGTATTGTTTAGTTCGGTATCACTGTTGGAGCTAGAAACATAAGCATTTCGCTGCACTGATAACATCTGCAAAATGCGTACGCGACCAATACAATTTTATTTGAAAGCCATTGTTCAGGTCTTGCACCCTAAAGTTAACACCATTTAGTAGTTGTCATTTATCTCTCTCGCTCCCTCCATCCTGCTTTTCAATGATGGATTGGTAATGCATGAAGGATTAAACACCTGTCGCACCCGTCCGTTTCAAAGGGGTACATTCGGTCATGGGACCAACATACACAAGAATACGCAAACACAATGACACCCCAATCATCTACCAACCTTGTGAAGGTCCGACAACAAGCCGTTGCACGATGCCTAGATGGACACACACACAGTGGTGGAAAAAGTACCCAGAATTGTCATACTTGAGTAAAAGTAAAGATACCTTCATAGACAATTACTCAAGTAAAAGTCAAAGTTAACCAGTAAAATACTACTTGAGTAAAAGTCTAAAAGAGAGTCTATTTGGCTTTAAATATACTTAAGTATCAAAAGTAGAAATAATTTGAAATTCATTATACTAAGCCAACCAGACGGTACCATTTTCTTATTTTTTAAATGTACGGACAGCCAGGGGCACGCACCCACACTGAGACATCATTTACAAACCAAGCATGTGTTTAGTGAGTCCGCCAGATCCTAGGCAGTAGGGATGACCAGAGATGTTCTCTTGATAAGTGTGTGAATTAGACCATTTTCCTGTCCTGCTAGGCATTCAAGATATAACGAGTACTTTTGGGTGTCAGGGAAAATGTATGGCGTAAAAAGTACAGAATATTCTTGAGTAATGTAGTGAAGTAAAAGTAAAAGTTGACAAAAATATAAATAGTAAAGTACAGATACCCCAAAAACCTACTTAAGTAGTACTTAAGTATTTTTACTTAGGTACTTTACACCACTGCACACACACAAGTTGTCTTTGAGATCATCATTCCGATCACGACACACCAAAGTGACCTATTAACTCTGGCATTTATTACTGCACCAATCAATGACCTCGGTGGACAAGCTCAGCTTCACTCACTCCAGCTTTCACCTTTCAGCATCTCCCATATGGTCTTATATCTATCCATCTTGTCATGGTCCTGTCAACCTTTTCTTCATCTCTCCCCCATTAGGGGTTCTCATATCACCCTCTTTTTCCCTCCATCATTACGTTTTTCATCCCTCCACCATAACAACGAGAGCATCTCTAAGCTACAGGACTGTTTTGCTAGCACCGACTGGAATATGTTGTTTCGGGAGTCATCCGATGGTATTGAGGAGTTTACCACATCAGTAAACCTACTTCATTAATAAGNCTGTTTTGCTAGCACCGACTGGAATATGTTGTTTCGGGAGTCATCCGATGGTATTGAGGAGTTTACCACATCAGTAAACCTACTTCATTAATAAGTGCATCGATGACATCATCCATACAGTGACCGTAAGTACATATCCCAACCAGAAGCCATGGATTACAGGCAACATTCATACTGAGCAAAAGGCTAGAGCTGCCGCTTTCAAGGAGCGGGACACTAACCCGGACGCTTGTAAGAAATCCCACTGCGCCCGTCAACAAACCATCAAACAGGCAAAGCGTCAATACAGGACTAAGATTGAATTGTACCAGCACTGACGCTCGTCGGATGTGGGAGGGCTTGCAAACTACAACGGATTACAAAGGGAAACCCAGCCACGAGCTGCCCAGTAACGCAAGCTACCAGATGAGCTAAATGCCTTCTATACTCGCTTCAAGGCAAGCAACACTGAAYCATGCGTAGAGCATCAGCTGTTCGGGACGACTGTGTGATCATGCTCTCCGTTGCCGATGTGARTAAGACCTTTAAACAGGTCAACATTCATAAGGACGCAGGGCCAGATGGATTACCAGGACGCGTACTCAGAGCTTGCGCCTACCAGCTGGCAAGTGTCTTCACTGACATTTTCAACCTGACACAGTMTGTAACACCTACATGTTTCAAGCAGACCACCATAGTCCCTGTGYCTAGGAACGCCAAGGTAACCTGTCTAAAYGAATCTCGCCCTGTAGCACTCACATCTGCTGCTATGAAATGCTTTGAAAGGCTGGTCATGGCTCATATCAACACCATAATCCTAGACACCCTGATACCCACTCCAATTCGCCATAATCCCAGACACCCACTCCAATTCACTTACCACCCCAACAGAACCACAGATGATGCAATCTCTACTGCACTCCACACTGYCCTTTCTCACTTSGACAAAAGGAACACCTACGTGAGAATGCTGTTCAGCGTTCAACATCATARTGCYCACAAAGCTCATCACTAAGCTAAAAACCCTGGGACTGAACACCTCCCTCTGCAACTGGATCCTGGACTTCCTGACGGGGCACCCCAAGGTGGTCAGGGTAGGCAACAACACATCTGCCACGCTGACCCTCAACACAGGGGCCCCTCAGTGGTGCGTGCTTAGTTCCCTCCTGTACTCCCTGTTCACCCACGACTCCAATACCATCATTACGTTTGCCGACGACATGCCGGTGGTAGGCCTGATCACCAACGATGAAGAGACAGCCTATAGGGAGGGGGTCAGAGACCTGGCAGTGTGATGCCAGGACAACAACCACTCTCACAACGTCAGAAAGACAAAGGAGCTGATCATGGACTAAGGGAAACGAAGGGCCGAGCAYGCCCCCATTCACATCGATGGGGCTGAAGTGGTGTGGGTCACAGTCATGGAGGGCACAACAACACCTCCTCACGAAACCTCTTCCCCCTCAGGAGGCTGAAAAGATTTGTCATGGGCYCTCAGATCCTCAAAAAGTTATAAAGCTGCRCCAGAGAGCATCTTCACTTGTTATGGCAACTGCTTGGCTTCCGACTGCAAGGCGCCACAGAGGGTAGTACGTGTGGCCCAGTAAATCACTGGGGCGGAGCTCCCTGCCATCCAGGACCTCTATACCAGACGGTGTCAGACGAAGGCACAAAAATTGTCAAAGACTCCAGTCACCCAAGTCATAGACTGTTCTCTCTGCAACCGCATGGCAAGCAGTACCGATGCACCAAGTCTGGAACCAAAAGAACCCTGATCAGCTTCAACCGCCAAGCCATAAGTCTGCTAAATAGTTAGTTAAATAGTTAACCAAATAGCTACCCGGACTCTCTTTTCTGACTCATCACACGCTGCTGCTGCTTATTATCTGTCACTTTATTCCTAGTTATATTTACCTCAATTACATCAAACCCCTGCACATCACTCGTATTACTCCTTTATATAACAATGATCTTACTCATTACTTACCCTTTTATTCTAATTTTCTTTCTGCATTCAACGTTTAGTCCCACTGTTGTTTCACGAAGCATGTGATGAATAATTTGATCTCCCCATGTACCTCTCTCGCTCTCTCTCTTCTCTCTCTCTCTTCCTCACTCTCTACTCTCTCTCTCTCTCTCTCTCTCCTCCTCTCTCTCTCTCTCTCTCTCGCTCTCTCTCTCTCTACTCCTCTCCTCTCTCTCTCCTCTCTTCTCCTCTCGTCCTCTTCTCTCTCTCTCTCTCTCCCTCTCCTCTCCTCTCTCTCTCGCTCTCTCTTCTCTCTCGCTCTCTCTCTCTCTCTCTCTCTCTCTCTCTCTCTCTCTCTCTCTCTCTCTCTCTCTCTCTCTCTTCTCTCTCTCTCTCTCTCTCTCTCTCATCTCTTCTCTCTCTTCTCTCTCTCTCTCTCTCAAGAAAAGAAGAAGAAGACAGGAAGAAAGAAGAGAAAAGAAAGAAGAAGAATATGCGCCACATCTTTCGATTCCAGGGCATCGTGCTTGTTGTCAAGGCCTTCATGAAGTGGGTAGATGACAGAGTCATAACTTCATTGACTTGAACAGTAGCCGATAAAATGTGCATAAGGTTAAGTTTGTGCTGTGTAGTAGACTACAATTGCTCTCTGTCTGCAAGGCTAAACAACGCTGCACTTAAACATGAATTACAGACATATCAACCAGTCCAGGTCTGAAAGCACAAACTGAAGGGGGGGAAACGGTCTGAAGGCAGAGAGGGAGAGGCAAAGAGAGAGAGGCAGAGAATAAGGAGAAAGATAATAAATATCTTTCCCAGATTAAAAGAGAACATGAGACCTGTCAACACCGCCACATCAACCAGAAGTCAGGCAACGAATGCAGATAAAAACTATTTGTTGTAGCTGGTGCCTGGTTCATATTTTGTCAGGGTTCCAACGAGGCCATGATTGCCTTGTTATCTCTCAGCCAGAATGTCATRTTGAGGAGAACCAGCCAAACAGCAGGCCTCCACCCCTTCCTCTACCCTCCCTCACACTGACGGCGGCACACCTTTCAGTGGGGACTTAAATCCTGCCGTGACACCGCTGCCGGGCAGACAAAGGAAGTGTTATGTTCTGTCACTGTGTTGTGTTCTAGATCCTTGCTGGGAGATGATATCAGTGGTGGCCCAGGAGCACACAGACAGACAAAGACAGACAGACAGACAGGCAGACAGACGTGTGTCTTTATGAAGAAGGAGCATTGATCTCTCCATAAGCACACACACRGACACACAAATAACAGAGAGATGGGCCTAATCTTTCAAATATGCTTAGATATGTCATCTGACAATACAGAGGAATCTTCTATACAGTATCAAGCAACAAATGGCTGAAATAATTCCATAACAAAATACAGCAGGGTAAACATTATAAAACACACAGCAAGTGATTAAGAGGCCGATCTCCACACAAGCCATATACAGCCGTATACTCCTTGAATAAGTTCACAAACAGGCAAATCCGYGTACCTGCTAATTATTTGTAGGTTCTGGGCTCATCATGCCAATGCAAAGTTGTCAATTGCATTTTAATTACTCTCCTCTCTTTGCATGCAAATATGAATTAAGACTCTGTCCATGCCTGATTCACCGGAGTTTTCATTGTAAATAGTGTGCAACTAAGTCATGAAACAAATCTGTAGTCAATCAAAAAAACTAAGGCAAATTAGAGAATACACTTGTCTCGCAATGTCTCACATGTCATGATGGAAAGAATGGAATTGGCAAATGGGCATGGAAGTGTAATAAACTCACAATATGTCCCTTCCTACCCCTACAGATGCTACATGAGCTGTCAAAAAACATTAAATATGCTGAGCTGTAGCTCTAAAATCCATATCAAACTCTCTCTATTTTCAAATTTAGGACTCCTAAAACGGAAGTGTCAAACAAAAATAAAGTGACAGGTCTGCATCGCATACGCGGCTCGAGAGGTGCATGATGTCACCACCAAAACCACACACTTGCATTTCAACACAATTGATCTGCACAAACTACACTGTCATGATAACCTCTGAAATGAAATTGTATTTGCTTTAACAAAATCTGCTACATTGTAGATATAACATGTATTTTAGACTCGAAAAAGTATCAACATCCGCATAAGTCACTGGGCCTGTGTGCTGTCAGCCAGCTAGCCCTCTAGCTAGTTTGTTAGCTAGCTGTCCAATGTACAGTAAATACCAAGCCAACGTAACGTAGCTAGCTGGATAAATAGCTAATAAACTAGCTAGCTACTTGAAACCTGTTCAAAACGTTAGTCAAACAACGCACCTTGCGAGGGAAATAACGTTACACAACACGGCTAGGTTGCTAGCTAAATAAATCTGCCTAAAAATATACTAGTGTGTAACAATACATTTTCAGGACCTAATCTGGGCCGCTGGCTGTGCTACACAGGCCACGGGATGCTCCGCCCGCAGGTTAACGTTACCGTTGTTTCCTAAAAATGAGAAGATTGCATAATGATCTCTACTTGGCAAGCTAACTAGCCATCTAGATGATAGTGAACTAATCTTCACTGGTAGTCTTGTTCATCGTACATGTTCTGATACAGTAAACCTCGTTTGATTTGTTGTCAAATATCACCCGCCACAAAAATTGATTATTAACTTGTAATGGTTAGCTATGTGCTGTCAACGTGACAGCGGGAAAGGGGTAGCTGTACTCACCCCATTAACCAATCCATGGTGATGCTTGTATCTAGGAATAAATCCACCAGCAAGGGTTGGAGGCGACCCACTACTTTATCCGGCCAACCCTCGCTTCGCCGCCTGGTCCCGACCCGTCTCTCTCCGTGGATCGGTGTCTCTCGGTCGTCAAATGTCAAAAACGTATCGCTGGTGTCCTTGTTTTGAACCTGAGCTTAGATAACAACAAGAACATGAACAACTATCTAGTTAGTCGGAGCCGAGGTGCTGCGCCGAGAGCAAGCGAGAGGAGCGCAGCATTGAGTGACTTTGAGCTCGAAGACGAGCGGAGGAGAACCGGCAACAGTCTCGGTCCACTTTCCGGTCAGCGAGGTATCTCGTGGCTTCGGTTTTTATGTCGCCGTCCGCTAGCGTACCTAATGTAATTTGCCGACTGCAGGATTGAATGAACCGAATCTTGTCTTGGGACGCCGCTTGTCTAGCTAGCTAGCTRCACTCTGTCATGAATGCTAAATTGCACGAAAATTACTATGCAGCTCAAACCGCTAGCTACAGCGGTCTTCAGCTGCTGCTGCGAACGAAATCCGGAAGTAAACACAGATCCGACCAACCCCCTCCAATGCGTATGCGTTGTGTTTCGTCACAAACAATGAAAATAGATGGGATATGTAGTTCAAAGAAGACCCATCTTCCTTCAAATTACCTCTCAGTTATACATGCAACAAAATAMATCGAATGTAGCTTTATTAGTATGGCATATCAACAACTGTATTTAATGCAGTCATCCCATTGATTGCAGCTAGTTAGGAGGTATTGCATTATGCATTGTTCATGTGTGACAATTGGCACTTTTTTGTGATGCATCAGGGATATTCAACTCTTAAACTATGGCCTGGAGCCTGGTATCCCATGTCTAAATCAGTCTCTAATTAGAGGGAAATAATGGAATAAAAAGAAGTGGAACTGGCTTCACGGTCCAGAATTCAATATGAGGGTGAACATGATACATCCACAATGTTGCACTGACGAAGACTTATATTATTGTTGTTAATTAGGTACAGATTTGATTTGAATATGGGTTGTGCGCCACAAGACTGTTAGTCCATTGAGCTGAAGCCTAGGCAAGTACTCAGATCTTCCTTGGCCACTCTTTTTATATTTGTCTCTGTTCTCTTCCAGTCTCCCTCTACCAGAGGATGGAGCATTAGTCTAAAACCCGCCCGCCTGGAAAGAGAGGATCAATGTGTACTCTGCACTAATAAAATGACTGGTCATCTTAATCTCCCTCTCTGTCTCTCTCTCTGTCTCTCTCTCTGTCTTTCTCTCTGTCTCTCTCTCTGTCTGTCTCTCTGTCTGTCTCTCTCTCCCTCCCTCTCTCTCTCCCTCACTCTCTCTCTGTCTCTCGCTCTCTCCCTCCCTCCWTCTCTCYCTCCCTCTCTCTCCCCCCCTCTCTCTCACTCTCTCACTCCCTCCCTCTCTGTCTCTCTCGCTCTCGCTCTCTCTCCCGCTCAAGTTAAATAGATTCACAAAAGTTCCAAAAGAATAAAGACATTTCAAATGTCATATTATGTATATATACAGTGTTGTAATAATGTGCAAATAGTTCAAGTACAAAAGGGAAAATAAATAAACATAAACATGGGTTGTACTTACATTGCTGTTTGTTCTTCACTGGTTGCCCTTTTCTTTCGCAACAGGTCACAAATCTTGCTGCTGTGATTGCACACTGTGGTATTTCACCCAATAGATATGGGAGTTTATCAAAATTGGATTTGTTTTAGAATTATTTGTCAGTCGGTGCAATCTGAGGGAAATATGTGTCTCTAATATGGTCATACATTTGGCAGGTTAGGAAGTGCAGCTCAGTTTCCACCTCATTTTGTGGGCAGTGTGCACATAGCTTGTCTTCTCTTGAGAGCCAGGTCTGCCTTCGGCGGCCTTTCTCAATAGCAAGGCTATACTCACTGAGTCTGTACATAGTCAAAGATTTCCTTAATTTTGGGTCAGTCAAAGTGGTCAGTGTCTGCCACTGTCTACTTTCTGTTTAGGGCCAAATAGCATTCTAGTTTGCTCTGATTTTATGTTAATTCTTTCCACTGTGTCAAGGAATTATCTTTTTGTTTTCTCATGATTTGGTTGGGTCTAATTGTGTTTCTGTCCTGCGGTTCAGTGGGGTCTGTTTGTGTTTGTGAACAGAGTCCCAGGACCAGCTTGCTTAAGAGACTCCTCTTCAGGTTCATCTCTCTTTAGGTGATGGCTTTGTTATGGAAGGTTTGGGAATCGCTTCCTTTTAGGTGATTGTAGAATTTAACGGCTCTTTTCTGGATTTTGATATTTAGCGGGTATCGGCCTAATTCTGCTCTGCATGCATTATTTGGTGTTTTACATTGTACTTAGAGGATATTTTTGCAGAATTCTGCATGCAGAGTCWCAATTTGGTGTTTGTCCCATTTTGTGAATTATTGGTTGGTGAGCGGACCCCAGACCTCACAACCATAAAGGGAAATGGGTTCTATAACCGATTCAAGTATTTTTAGCCAGATCCTAATTGGTATGTTGAATTTGATGTTCTTTTTGATGGCATAGAAGGCCCTTCTTGTCTTGTCTCTCAGATCGATCACAGCTTTGTTGAAGTTACTATTGGAACCGATGTTTAGGCCGAGGTATGTATAGTTTTTTGTGTGCTCTAGGGCAACGGTGTCCAGATGGAATTTGTATTCGTGGTCCTGACAACTGGACCTTTTTTTTGGAACACCATTGTTTTGTCTTACTGAGATTTACTGTCAGGGCCCAGGTTTGATTTTGATTTTTGTTATTTTGTCCTGTAGTTCATTCAATGTAATTGGAGAATCTAAGATAATTGGAGAATCTAATAATAGTTGATTCTAAGATTTGTATTTGATCATGTATATGTTTTTGCTGTTTGTTCTTTGTTATAGAGCCAAAAAGATTGGAGAAGTGGTTCACCCATACATCTCTGTTTTGGATAGATAACTCTTTGTGTTGTTGTTTGTTTAGAGTTTTCCAATTTTCCCAGAAGTGGTTAGATTCTATGGATTCTTCAGTTACACTGAGCTGATTTCTGACGTGCTGTTCCTTCTTTTTCCGCAGTGTATTTCTGTATTGTTTTTGTGTTTCACCATAGTGAAGGTGTAGGCTCAGGTTTACCGGGTCTCTATGTTTTTGGTTGGATAGGTTTCTCAATTTCTTTCTTGGGTTTTTGCTTTCTTCATCAAACCGTTTGTCATTGTTGTTAATTTTCTTAGGTTGTATGCTTGAATTTGTTTGATTTGATAGTGAAGCTGAGAGGTCAAAMACACTGTTTAGGTTTTCTACTGCCAAGTTTACACCTTCACTATTACAGTGAAACATTTTGTCCAGGAATAAGGGATTGAAGGGATGGAATTTGTTGTTGCCTTGAAGGGATTGCAGTTGTTGTTGCCTAGTTGTTTTTTGGTAGATTTCCACACTACTTTACTTCCATCTATAGCATTTCTTAATAATATTCCATTCCTTTGGCTTTGATGCCTCAGGATTGAGTATTGCTCTGTTCAAGTAGACTGTGATTTTGCTGTGATCTGAAAGGAGTGTCAGTGGACTGAGTATGAACACTCTAAGAGACTCTGGGTTGAGGTCAGTGATAAAGTAGTCTACAGTACTACTGCCAAGAGATGAGCTATATGTGTTTCTACTGTAGTAGTCCCCTTGAAGCCTACCATTGACTATGTACATACYCAGCATCCGACAGAGCTGCAGGAGTTCTGAGCAGTTTTTGTTGGTTATCAAATCAAATCAAACTATTTGCCACATGCGCCAAATACAACAAGTGTAGACTTTACCGTGAAATGCTTACTTACAAGCCCTTAACCAACAGTGCATTTCAAGAAGAAGAAAATATTTACCAAGTAGGCTCAAATAAAAAGTAATAGTAAAAAGTAACACAATAAKAATAACAATAACGAGGCTATATACAGGGGGCACCGGTACCGAGTCAGTGTGCAGGGTTACAGGCTAGTTGAGGTAATCTGTACGTGTAGGTGGGGGCGAAGTGACAATGCATAGGTAACAAACAAACAGCGAGTAGCAGCAGTGTACAAGAGGGGGGGTGTCAATGTAAATTGTCTGGTGGCAATTTTTATGAATTGTTTAGCAGTCTAATGGCTTGGGGATAGAAACTGTTGAGGAGCCTTTTGGTCCTAGACTTGACGCTCCGGTACCGCTTGCTGTGCTGGTAGCAGAGAAAACAATCTATAACTTGGGTTACTGGAGTCTCTGACAATTTTATGGGCTTTGCTCTGACACCACCTATTATTTAGGTCCGGGATTGCAGGAAGCTTTTCCCCAGTGATGTACCAGGCCGTTCGCACTACTCTCATTAGCGCCTTATGGTCAGATGCCGAGCAGTAGCCGTACCAAGCGGTGATTCAACCGGTCAGGATGCTCTCGATGGTGCAGCTGTAGAACCTTTTGAGGATCTGGGTGCACATGCCAAATCTTTTCAGTCTCCTGAGGGGGAAAAGGTTTTGTCGTGCCCTCTTCACGACTGTCTTGGTATTTTTGACCATTATAGTTCGTTGGTGATGTGGACACCAATGAACTTGAAACTCT
This sequence comes from Salvelinus sp. IW2-2015, assembly GCF_002910315.2. Taxonomy (NCBI): domain Eukaryota; kingdom Metazoa; phylum Chordata; class Actinopteri; order Salmoniformes; family Salmonidae; genus Salvelinus; species Salvelinus sp. IW2-2015. Next base: position 2,346,282 of record NC_036853.1, read on the forward strand.
CGACCCGCTCCACTACAGCCCCGTCGATGTTAATGCATGCTTCAGAGTTGCTTGCCCACGAAGCCAGCATAAAAGGCATTTAGCTCATCTGGTAGGCTTGCATCACTGGGCAGCTCGCGTCTGGGTTTCCTTCTGCATTCCGTAATAGTTTTCAAGCCATGCCACATCCGACGAGCGTCAGAGCTGGTGTAGTAGGATTCAATCTTAATCCTGTATTGACGCTTTGCTTGTTTGATGGTTCATCTGACAGGCATAGCGGGATTTCTTTTAAGCGTCCGGATTAGTCTCCCACTCCTTGAAAGTCTCTCACTCCTTGAAAGCTCGATGCGGATGTTGCCTGTAATCCATGGCTTCTGGTTGGGATATGTACATACAGTCACTGTGGGGACGAGGTCGTCAATGCACTTATTGATGAAGCCGGTGACTGATGTGATATACTCCTCAATGCCATTGGATGAATCCCGGAACATATTCCAGTCTGTGCTAGCAAAACAGTCCTGTAGTGTAGCATCCGTGTCATCTGACCACTTCCGTATTGACCGAGTCACTGGTACTTCCTGCTTCAGTTTTTGCTTGTAAGCAGGAATCAGGAGGATAGAATTGTGGTCAGATTTGCCAAAAGGAGGGTGGGGGAGAGCTTTGTATCTCTGTGTGTCGAGTAAAGGTGGTCTAGGATTTTTTCCCCCCTGGTTGCACATGTGACATGCTGGTAAAAATTTGGTAAAACTGATTTAAGTTTACCTGCATTAAAGTCCCCGGCCGTTAGGAGCGCCGCTTCTGGTTGAGTATTTTCTTCTTTGCTCATGGCCTTATAGAGTTGGTTGAGAGCGGTCTTTGTGCCAGCTTCGCTTTGTGGTGGTAAATAGACGGCTACAAATAATTACAGATGAGAACTCTCTTGGTAGATAGTGTGGTCAACAGCTTATCATAAGGTACTCTACCTCAGGCGAGCAATACCTCAAGACTTCTTTAATATTAGACATCGCTCCAGCTGTTATTGACAAAAAGACACACACCCCCACCCCTCGTCTTACCAGAGGTAGCGTCTTTGTTCTGCCGATGCATGGAAAATCCCACCAGCTCTATATTGTCCGTTTATTCGTTCAGCCACGTCTCGGGGAAACATAAGATGTTACAGTTTTTAATGGTAGGATAATCTTAATAGTAGGTCATCAATTTTATTTTCCAACGATTGCACGTTAGCAAGGAGAATGGAAGGCATGGGAATTTACTCACTCGCCTCCGGCTTCTCAGAAGGACAGACAATCTGCGTCCCCTTTTCCTGCGTCTTTTCTTCACGCAAAAGGTGTGGATCTGGGCCTGTCCAGTGAAATCAGGATATCCTTCTCGTCTGACTCGTTATTTAAGGRAAAAAAATCTTCCATGTCCGCGGTGAGTAATCGCTTTTCTGATGTCCAGAAGTTATTTTCGGTCATTAGAGACGGTAGCAGCAACATTATGTACACAATAAGTAAAAAAATAAGTTACACAAAACGCAAAAAAATAACAAAATTGCACAATTGGTTGGGAGAATGTAAAACGTCAGCCACGTTCTTCGGCCCCATCATGATACAACTTATGTTGTCGTAGTTGTGTCTAGAGCATATAGGGGAGAGAATGCTGTCACCTCCAGGTAGGTGTTTGTCCCCGTGTGTGCTGAGGGTGTCGGGTTCTTGTCCAGTTCTGGCATTTAGGTCGCCACAGACTGGTACATGTCCCTGGGCCTGGAAACTGAGAAGCTGTCATCGTTAAAGTATGGGGATTCTATTGGAGGGATATAGGTAGCACACATGATGACATTTTTTTCTGTTGAGACTTTATTCATTTCTAGCCAGATGTAAAATGTTCCTGTTTTGACTAATTTAATAGACTGGGTTAGGTCTGCTATATACCTAATTAGCATACCCCTGAGTCTCTTCCTTGTTTCACACCTGGTAGTTTGGTGGATGGGACCACCAGCTCTCTGTAACCTAGAAGGCAACCAGTGGACCTGTCTCCTTTATACCATGTTTCTTGTAGGATGACAATGTCTGTATTTCCAATTTCTTCAATCCAGTCTGGGTTCCTGCTCTTTAAGCCAAAGGCAGATGACCTCMGACCTTGTATATTCCAGGACGAGATAGCAAAAGCTTTGTGTTACATATTGTCCAGTGTTGTTTTTGTGTGGTTAGGCCCGGACCATCACAGTAGGTCTCTCTCTCTCAATCTCTATGTCCCTATTTCTGTCTCCCTCCCTCTATTCATCTCAATCTTTCTGTCTCTCAAAGCTCTTTCTCTCTCTGTGTCTTCAATTCAATCCAAAGGCCTTTATTGGCATGRGAAACATGTGTCTACATTGCCAAAGCAAATTGAATAGACAATAAACTGCACTGTCGGAACTAGAAGCATAAGCATTCCGCTACACTCGCAATAGCATCTACTAACCATGTGTAAAAGACCAATACAATTTGATTTGAAACCAAATGGAAATAAACAAGGGAAACATTAGTAACCATTACACAAAAAAATATAGACATTTCAAATGTTATATTATTGGCTATGTACAGTGTTGTAACAATGTGCAAGTAGTTGGAACATGAATGGGAAACTAAATAAACAGATAAATATAGGCTGTATTTACAATGTTGTTTGTGCACCACTGGTTGCCCCTTTCTCAAATCTTGCTGCTAAGATTGCACACTGCGGTATTATGCCTAAAAGATATGAGAGTTTATCAATGTTTTATTTGTTTCCAAATTCTTTGTGGGTCTCAGTGATCTTTGGGGGGAAAAAATCTCTAATATGTTCATACATTTGGCAGGAAGTTAGGAAGTGTAGCTCAGTTTCTACATCATTTTGTGGGTAGTGGACTTATGGTTGCTGTCTCATCGGTATCCCCCACATCCTCCCATCTCTCCCCACAACCCACTTCCCTCCTTTTCCCCCTTCTTCCCCTGTCCCCTCACACCCCAGAATCCTGAGGAGTCTATAAATAATGGCTGAACACAGGTTGAGACCAACAGTAGGCAGTCAGGGGATTGGCTGACTGAGCTCCAATCAGCTCTATGAGAGGCAGAGTCAGAGTCAGAGCGGTGATTGACAGGGTGGCTTGTGGAATGTTCTCAGAACGGGTATAGTACCACAACTGACCACTTGAGAGCGCTGTGGGATATTTGTTTGTTATTGGCATTGGTTCGTGTCCACTGAATGAGAGAGTAACTACTGCAGGGATTTCTGTAACTCAAGAGGCCACCTTTTCCATCTAACAAAGGTGTGCATATTCCTCATGTAAGAGGTAACCGTTGTATGTGATATTGGATAATGCTTATATACTAAACAAAAATATAAACGCAACATGTAAAGTGTTGGTCCCATGTTTCATGAGCTGAGATAAAAGATCCAAGAAATGTTCCATACGCACAAAAATCTTATTTCTCTCAAATTCTGTGCACAAATTTACTTACATCCCTGTTTGCAGCATTTACCCTTTGCCAAGAAAATCCACCCACCTGACAGGTGTGGCATATCAAGAAGCTGATTAACAGCATGATTATTACAGAGGTGCACCTTGTGCAGGGGACAATAAAAGGCCACTTTAAAATATGCAGTTTTGTCACACAACACAGGTCCATTGTCGTGCCATTCATCCGCCACCACCATTCATCCGGTGTTTTCTGCTCTCTCTTTCAGCGGTCCCTGGATACATTGGAAATTCCATCATATGGAAAAAAATCTATTGTTGTACCTGTTCCAATAACCTCTCATCCGTCTGGATCAAATGATTACAGACCTGTCGCTCTGACCGCTCTCTTGATTAAATCTCTTGAAAAGATCGAGGCATACATCATCAACACCACCTGTCACCTTTTTGACCCCCTCCAATTTGCATACTGGTCCTTTTGCTCTTACATCTGGTGTACATGCATTTGGAGGGCAGTAAAACCCATGTGCGTATCGTTTGCAGATTTCTCCTCGGCATTTAACACAATCAATCCGTTGGTCCTCGCAGACAGACTGAGAGGAGACTTCGGACTTGATGCTTATCACATGGATCACCAATTTCCTAACTGATAGGTCTCAGCAGGTACGAGTTGGCAACACACTCTCTGAGGTGCGCACTACTTCAGTTGGAACCCCACAGGGCAGTGTTTTTTCACCAGTACTATACATACTGTACATACTATGCATACTGTATACAAACAGCTGCAGGAGCTGGTTTCCAGGGCGCCAACTGATCAAAAAATCTGACGATACTGCTTTGGTTAGTCTTCTAGAAAGGGATGAGACGGAGCACGGACCGGCTCTGAATGATGTTACTGTCTGGTGTCGTCATCCCATCTAATATTAAATACATCAAAAACAAAGGACRTGGTGATTGACCTTCGAAGGAACACTACCATRCACACACCAYCACTGATAAAAGGTGAGCCCATTGAAATAGTGGAGGAGTACAAATACCTTGGGCTAGTCATTGACAACAAGCTGTCCTGGGATCAGTGTACTGACGCTATTTTTAAGAAAGGCCAACAGAGACTGTATTTCCTACGGAAACTGTACTTTTTTTAAAATGTTGATCTAACCATCATGGTTCTCTTTTATAAATCATTAATTGAGAGCATTCTGTCCTACTGCTTGACCTTCTGGTTTGAGAATATCAAGGTTGCACAGAAAAATACGTTGGGCAAGATAGTCAGGACATTCGGAGAAATCATGGGGCAGCAACAGCAAGAACTGTCACCTCTCTACCTGGGCAGAGCCCTCCATCTCTCTACCTGGGCAGAGCCCTCCATCTCTCTACCTGGGCAGAGCCCTCCATCTCTCTACCTAGGCAGAGCCCTCCATCTCTCTACCTGGGCAGAGCCCTCCATCTCTCTACCTGGGCAGAGCCCTCCATCTCTCTACCTGGGCAGAGCCCTCCATCTCTCTACCTGGGCAGAGCCCTCCAGCTCTGCTCCGGGCAGAGTTCTCCATCATCTCTACCTGGGCAGAGCCCTCCATCCTCTTACCTGGGCAGAGCCCTCCATCCTCTCTAACCTGGGCAGAGCCCTCCATCTCTTCTACCTGGGCAGAGCCTCCATCTCTCTACCTGGGCAGAGCCCTCCAATCTCTCTACCTGGGCAGAGCCCCCATCTCTCTACCTGGGCAGAGCCCTCCATCTTCCTACTGGCAGAGCCCTCCATCTCTCTACCTGGGCAGAGCCCTCCACCTCTCTACCTGGCAGAGTCCCCTCCATCTCTCTTACCTGGCAGAGCCCTCCATCTCTCTACCTGGGCAGGCCCTCCATCTCTCTACCTGGGCAGAGCCCTCCATCTCTTCTACCTGGGCAGAAGCCCTCCACCTCTCCTACCTGGGCAGAGCCCTCCATCTCTCTACCTGGGCAGAGCCCTCCATCTCTCTACCTGGGCAGAGCCCTCCATCTCTCTACCTGGGCAGAGCCCTCCATAAGGAGAATAAAATAGTGGTTGACTCTTCCCATCCACTCCACCCTGAATTCCAGCTCCTTCCCTCTGGACACAGGTACAAACTACCTTAGGTTAAAAAAAAAAATAGGGCCAAGTACTCTTTTATTCCGAATGCAATTCTGCAACTTAACAAAAGTTGGACTAATTGTACTTAGCACTTGCACTATGACATTTTACTTACCCTGCCTATTTGTTTGTAAATATCCTTTGCTATTTATTGTACATTTTTAGATGTTATATGTTTTATGACTGCTGCAAGATGAATTGCCTCTGAGGATATGAAAGTTTTCTCAATCTGAATCACCTCATGTTTCAGCATGATACTGCACGGCCCCATGTCACGAGGATCTGTACACAATACCTGGAAGCTGAACATGTCCCAGTTCTTCAATGGCCTGCATACTCATCCGATATGTCACCCATTGAGCATGTTTGGGATGCTCTGGATCGACATATACGACAGCGTGTTCCAGTTCCCGYCAATATCCAGCAACTTCGCACAGTCATGGATGAGGAACAGCCTGATCATTGAACAGCCTGATCAACTCTATGCGAAGGAAATGTGTCGCGCTGCACACCAGATACTGACAGGTTTTCTGATCCACACCCYTACCTTTTTTTAAGGTATCTGTGACCAACAGATAAATATCTGTATTCCCAGTCATGTGAAATCCACAGATTAGGGCCTAATGAATTTATTTAAATTGACAGATKTCCTTGTTGGAACTGTAACTCAGTAAAATCTTTGAAATTGCTGCATGTTGCATTTATGTTTTAGTTTTATACATTCACATATAATGTTAAAAAAACTATCTGAATCACTGCAAGCTCCCATGTGCCCTTCAGGAGATATGTCACCTTTCTACAGTATACCATTTAGCAGACACTTTTATCCAAAGCGACTTACAGTCATGCATGCATACATTTTTATGCCGATTAAGGCAGCAGCCCCCCGCACCTCTCTGATTTAGAGGGGTTGGGTTAAATGCGGAAGACACATTTCAGTTGAATACATTCAGTTGGACAACTGACTAAGTATCCCCCTTTCCCTTTTACGTACGGGTGGTCCCGGGAATCGAACACACTATCATGCTGGCGCAAGTGTCAGGATAGCAGGGCTGATGGTGCCAGCATGGTACATTGTAGGAGACAGAGCTATGTCCTGGCAGGTACCCGTCTTTCTGTTTGTCTCCCTGTCCGTCCGGTTCTGTCTGTCCATCTCGGTCTATCTGTCCGTCTTTGCCTGCCAAGGTCACTTCCTGAAACATATCTCTCCGTCGATACCGACACAACACGCAAGGATCGATACGCACCAATCCCAACCTAGCTGCTCTCAGCCTGGCTGACAGGAGCACTCCTCAACCCCCTCACCCCTCAGAGCTATTCTGGGAGGCGACCTCAGACCTCACCCCTCAGAGCTATTCTGGGAGGCGACCTCAGACCTCACCCCTCAGACCTATTCTGGGAGGCGACCTCAGACCTCACCCCTCAGNCCTATTCTGGGAGGCGACCTCAGACCTCACCCCTCAGACCTATTCTGGGAGGCGACCTCAGACCTCACCCCTCAGACCTATTCTGGGAGGCGACCTCAGAGATGACGAGGGAACTCAGGGTGACATCATAGAAGACACACTGTCGTAGGTTCCTGGAGGTTATTACAACATCTCAGTCGGGTGATGAGCTAAAGGAATAAATGTACCTCAAACATGTACTGTGGTGACTCGAATAACCCTGGAGTTCCTCAAGGAACCATTGGAGTACCTCAAGGAACCAGTGCTAGTCAATGGTTCATATTTGCACCTTAGATTAGTTGAGGGATTCTTCTAGGAACCTTTAGTGGTTCAATGCACTAACAGGTTCGTGGAGGAAGACTGAAGTGGAGGCGTGGCTTAGTAAGGCCGTGGGTTTAAGATAGATGTTTTTGACCACACGTTTGAGTAAATGTCATTCCTGTTCATCTGTTCTGTTGTATTGTCATCGCATACTAAGGTTGTACACTGACAGTTTTGTAGTTTCAACAGAGGTGTATGAGTTCCTCAAGAGCCTATGCAAATCCCGAAGTTGGAATAGTTATCACTGTATGTAAGGATCAATGTTAATATTCTATAGAATATGTAATATGCATAAATATTAAAGGCACATTTAACTTCGAAGTGCAAACACTTAAAATTATGAATAGGAATGATATACGCTAATGAGGGACCAAAAACAACTATCAAAAGCCACGCATCCAATAAGCCACACCTCCAATCTGATAGGCTGCCAACTGTACAATATATTATTAAAAAGGTTTAAAATTGAACCCCTCCCATCACAAAAAGGTTCCGGTTTGAACCTTTACACAGGAGTTCCTCGAGGAACCTTTACACAGGGGTTCCTCGAGGAACCTTTACACAGGGGTTCCTCGAGAAACCTTTACACAGGAGTTCCTCGAGGAACCTTTACACAGGAGTTCCTCGAGGAACCTTTACACAGGGGTTCCTCGAGGAACCTTTACACAGGAGTTCCTCGAGGAACCTTTTTAAACTGGAAAGGTTCCGCCAGTGTGGCAACTCAAAAGGTTGTTCCAGGCACCTTCACTTCTAACATGCTGACCAGAGCGGACACGTCACTTCTAACATGCTGACCAGAGCGGACACGTCACTTCTAACATGCTGACCAGAGCGGACAC
>NC_036853.1:2362469-2365204 GCF_002910315.2 Salvelinus sp. IW2-2015
TAGTGGAAGTGCCCTGCTAATGGTTAGTGTTACTGTAAGCCCTCAGAGGTCATTGTTCACAGACAGATCCATACTCTGTCCACTGCCTGCCTGCAAGGTCTACTCCTCAGGATAAGAAAAAGCACACGGTGGTGCACCATGGGGATCAGATTGTCTGTATTACCAGTTACACAGTGCATTTGTGTGTGCATGTGTGTCATGGACGTCTCCACACTGAAGCCTGACGTCTGAGTGTCTGACGTCTGAGTGTGTGAGTCAGTCTTGCCACATTACTCATGTCTACAGACCTACCTGGTTCCAGCCTCCTGCATTCATCACTAGGGAGAGAGAGAGAGGAGAGAGGAGAGAGGGATGATGAGGGTGCGGAGGAGAGAGAGAGAGGGGGAGGGTGCGGAGGAGAGAGAGAGAGGAGAGAGAGGAGAGAGGGATGAGGAGGGTGCGGAGGAGTGTGGAGGGGTGAGGTTTGATGAGAAGGGATGAGGAGGGATGAGTATGAGTAAATCTAGTCATTTAGACTAGAGAATAGAGCAGGAGTCAGCAAGGCGCACCCCGTGGGCCAAAACTGTCCGCAAGTGATTTATTTTGGTTCAAAAAGACTGTCATTCACCAATAAATAATTTATAAATATATTTCAATTCAGGCAATCTGTTCCTACAAATAAAAGAGAGACATGATCATGTCTCAATGTAATCAAGATATTAAATTATTATGTTATTTTAAAAAACCATCTCTTTTTGTGCTGACTTGTCGTCAATTTGCTGGTTGCACATTTTTATTAGTATGTTCTGGCCCCCGAGGATCTGCTCTGACTAAAATCGTCCTACAGCTGAATCTACTATAGTTGCCTACCCCTGGAATAGAGTGTCTGAACATAAACAGACAGGCTCACTGTTCAGCGAGAAAATCCACTTTTACCAGACTACATCAAGTCAAAGCTATGTGTTTGCACCAAACAGAATTGTTTTTATAACGCTAATCAATGCATGGCATTGTTTGATATGTGTCTTTTCTTTTAATTTTCAACACATCAGACACAACCTCATTTTCACCCTGCAACCAAACAGAAATAGCCCACATGTGGCTCTGATGTCATCACCAGAGAGCAGGAAAATTATAAGTCACACCACAGTGTTGTCAGCCTGCACTCATCTTTGTGTGTGTGTGTGTGTGTGTGTGTGTGTGTGTGTGTGTGTGTGTGTGTGTGTGTGTAGTTGTGTGTGTGTGTGTGTGGTGTGTGTGTGTGTGTGTGTGTGTGTGGTGTGTGTGTGTGTGTGTGTGTGTGGTGTGTGTGTGTCGTGCGTGTGCATGTGTGAGAGAGAGAGAGAGAAGAGAGAGAGTGTGAGGTGTCATGTGAGTCTATGTGTTCTCGTGGAAGGATGAGAAAATATCTGACACTGTACCAGTGGTTATGCCTACTCGGAGTCCTTCCTCTGTGGTGGTCCAGGAATGTGGTTGTTGAGGTGCAGACACTGGGATATGGGATATACTGATATGTGCTGATGGAGTGCTGATGGGGCTAAAGGGTTACACCTCCCAGAATAGGCCTGTAGCTCAGTTGGTACAGAATGACACTTGTAATGCAGGATAGTGGGTTTGATGACAACGCTATTGGGGCTGGGGTATAGAGCTGGGGATGGGTATAGAAGCTGGGGCTGGGTTAGAGAGCTGGGGATGGGTAGAGAGGCTGGGGCTGGGTAGAGAGCTGGGGATGGGTATAGAGCTGGGGTGGGTAGAGAGCTGGGGATTGGGTAGAGAGCTGGGGCTGGGTAGAGAGCTGGGGATGGTATAGAGTGGGGCTGGGTAGAGAGCTGGGGCGTGGGTAGAGAGCCTGGGGATGGTATAGAGCTGGGGCTGGGTAGAGATAGATGGGGCTGGTAGAGACGCTGGGGATGGGTATAGAGAGCTGGGGCTGGGAGTATAGAGCTGGGGATGGGTTATAGAGCTGGGGCTGGGTAGAGAGCTGGGGATGGGTGAGAGCTGGGAGCTGGGTAGAGAGCTGGGATGGGTATAGAAGCTGGGGCTGGGTAGAGAGCTGGGGCTGGGTAGAGAGCTTGGGGATGGGTATAGAGCTGGGGCTGGGTAGAGAGTTGGGGCTGGGTAGAGAGCTGGGGATGGGAGAGAGCTTGGGCTGGGTATAGGCTGGGGCGGGTAGAGGCTGGGGATGGATAGAGCTGGGGCTGGGAATAAGTTGGGGCGGGTATAGAGCTGGGGCATGGGTATACAGCTGGGGCTGGTAGAGAAGCTGGGGCTGGGTATAGAGCTGGGGCTGGGTAGAGAGCTGGGGCCTGGGTAGAACAGAGCTGGGCTGGGTGGATAGAGCTGGGGCTGGGTGATAGAGGGCTGGGCCTGGAATGAGAGTGGGGCTGGGGATAGAGCTGGGGAGGTAGAGCTGGGGCTGGGGTATAGAGCTGGGAATGGGTATAGAGCGGGGCTGGGTAAGAGCTGGGGCTGGGTATAGAGCTGGGGCTGGGGTAAGTAGAGCTGGGGCTGGGTAGAGAGGGGGCTGGGAATAGAGTTGTAGGCTGGGGTATGAGGCTGAGGATGGGTATAGAGCTGGGGCTGGGTAGTAGAGCTGGGGCTGGAAGATAGAGTTGGGCGGGGTATAGAGGCTGAGTGGGTTAAGTAGCTGGGCTGGAGTAGAGAGCTGGGGCTGGGTAAGAGTGCGGCTGGGTGGAAGGACTTGGGGTTGGGGTATAGAGAGCGGGGCTGGGGTAAGAGGTGGCTGGGGTATAGAG
>NC_036853.1:2367852-2378305 GCF_002910315.2 Salvelinus sp. IW2-2015
GTGTGTGTGTTTGTTGTGTTGTGTGGTGTGGTGTGTGTGTGGTGTGTGTGTGTGTGTGTGTGTGTGTGTGTGTGTGTGTGTGTGTGTGTGTGTGTGTGTGTGTTGTGGGGGTGTGTGTGTGGTTGGTGTAGCGTGTGTGTGTGTGGTGGCGTGCGTGTGCATGTGTGAGAGAGAGAGAGGAGAGAGAGAGAGTGTTGAGGTGTCATGTGAGTCTATGTGTTCTGTGGAAGGATGAGAAAATATCTTGACACTGTACCAGTGGTTATGCCTACTCGGCAGTCCTTCCTCTGTGGTGGTCAGGATGTGGTTGTTGAGGTGCAGACACTGGGATATGGGATATACTGATAGTGCTGATGGAGTGCTGATGGGGCTAAAGGGTTACACCTCCAGAATAGCCTGTAGCTCAGTTGTACAGAATGACACTTGTAATGCCAGGATAGTGGGTTTGATGACAACGCTATTGGGGCTGGGGTATAGACGCTGGGGATGGGTATCAGGAGCTGGGGCTGGGTTAGAGGAAGCCTTTGGGGGGGGAATTGGGGGGGGTAAAAGAGAGCTTTGGGGGGGGCTGGGTAGAGAGCTGGGGATGGGTATAGAGCTGGGGGTGGGTAGAGAGCGGGGAGCTGGGGCTGTAGAGGTGAGAGCTGGGGATGGGTATAGAGCTGGGGCTGGGTAGAGAGATGGGGCTGGGTAGAGAGCTGGGGATGGGTAGAGAGCTGGGGCTGGGGTATAGAGCTGGGGATGGGTTATAGAGCTGGGGCTGGGGTAGAGAGCTGGGGATGGGTAAGAGAGCTGGGGCTGGGTAGAGAGCTGGGGACTGGGTATAGAGCTGGGGCTGGGTAGAGAGCTGGGGCTGGGTAGAGAGCTTGGGGATGGGTATAGAGCTGGGGCTGGGTAGAGAGATGGGGCTGGGTAGATGCTGGGGATGGGTAGAGAGACTGGGGCTTGGATAGAGCTGGGGCTGGGTAGAGAGCTGGGGATGGGTATAGAGCTGGGGCTGGGAATAAGTTGGGGCTGGTATAGAGCTGGGGCTGGTAACAGCTGGGGCTGGGTAGAGAGCTGGGCTGGGTATAGAGCTGGGGCTGGGTAGAGAAGGGGGCTGGGTAGAAGGAGCTGGGCGTAAGAGCTGGGCTGGGTAGAGAGCTGGGCTGGATAGAGTTGGGGCTGGGGTCTAGTAGGCTGGGATGGTATAGAGAGCTGGGGCTGGCGTATAGAGCTGGGGGGGTATAGAGCTGGGGCTGGGTAGAGAATGGGGCTGGTATAGAGCTGCGGGCGGGGTAGAGAGCTGGGGCTGGGTAAAGGGGGCTGGGATAGAGTTGTAGGCTGGGGTATAGAGCTGAGGATGGGTATAGAGCTTGGGGCTGGGTAAGAGAGCTGGGGCTGGAATAGAGTTGGGGCTGGGTGTATAGAGCTGAGTGGGTATATGAGTGGGGCTGGATAGAGAGCTGGGGCTGGGTAGAGTGCGGCTGGGTTAGAGCTTGGGGTTGGGTATAGGCTGGGCTGGGGTATAGAGTTGGGCTGGGGTATAGAGCTGGGGCTGGGTATAGAGTTGGGGCGAGGAAGAGTTGGGGTATAGATGTGGGGCAGTGGTATAGAGTTGGGGCGGTAAGAGCTGGGGCTGGTAGAGAGATGGGGGAGTGTGAGCTAGGGAGAAGTTGGGGCTGGGGTATAGAGTATGGGGCTGGGTATAGAGTTGGGGCTGGGGTATAGTTGGGGCTGGGGGTATGAGTTGGGGCGTGGGTATAGAGCTGGGCTGGTAGAGAGATGAGGGCTGGTAGGAGAGTTGCAGAGCTGGGTGGAAGTTGGGGCTGGGGTAGAGTTGGGGCTGGGTATAGATTGGGGCGGGGTATAGAGTTGGGGCTGGGGTATAGAGCTGGGCTGGGTATAGAGTGGAGCTGGGGAATAGAGTTGGTGAGCTAGGGTAGGAGCTGGTGGCTGGGTATAGAGCTGGGTAGTAGTAGCTGGGGCTGTATGAGTGGGGCTGGGTATAGGTTGGGGGTCATGAGGTGGCTGAGATAGAGAAGGGTATGAGTAGTTGAGGCTGGGGTATAGAGCTGGGCTGGGTATAGAGCTGCTGGGGAGCTGGGTATAGAGCTGGGGCTGGGTATAAGCTGGGGCTGGGTTATAGACTGGGGCTGGGTATCAGAGAGCTGGGGCTGGGTATAGAGCTGGCTGGTATAGAGCTGGGGTGGTCTATGCACTGATATGTGCTGATGGATACAGTAACAGTGTAACAGTGAGCGTGCTGATAGGGTTCGAGCTGCATGGGGCAGAGTGCTGTCTCAGTCTGGCCAGCGGCACACCATTTGAGAGACAGGCGTCAGCATGCCAGCTGCTTTAGTCAGCGCTTTGAGAGTACACTCAGACGGTACAGAGAGAAACCACACATCTCACTCCACACATGCACCATTCACTCTCTGTCTCTCTCTCTCTCTCTTCTCTCGTCTCTCTCTCGTCTCTTCTCGCTCTCGTCTCGCTGCTTCGCTCTCTCTCGCTCTCTCTCGCTCTCTGCTCTCCTCTCTGTCTCTCTCTGTCTCTCTCTGCTGTCTCTCTGTCTCTGTCTCTGTCCTTGTTGCTCTCTGTCTCTGTCTCTGTCTCTGTCTCTGTCTCTGTCTCTGTCTCTGTCTCTGTCTCTGTCTCTGTCTCTGTCTCTGTCTCTGTCTCTCTCTCTCTCTCTCTCTGTGTCTCTCTCTCTCTCTGTCTCTCTCTCTCTCTCCCCTGGGCATCTCTTGTAACCCGAGGACAAATGAAATAAATGCAGTCCGTGTCTATTTTGACTTTTAGAACACAACTATTGATTGTTTTTCACCTTCACCAAATTGTAATATGGGAGATGGTGAGTTTGACTCACAGCCAACAGTAGGTGGCAGCATTAAGTTACGCATGGCAAACATGAGCTGGTCAATGGGCAGAGCAAATCCATCTCACTGTACTGTAGACCTAGTCAATTGTAACATAATTGATCCGTTTGATTCATTAAAATAGAGGAACCTGTCCATTGCGATTGCAATTCTGTATGCAATGTACATACAGTGCCTTCAGAAAGTATTCATACCCCTTGACTTGTTTCACATTTTGTTGTGATACAGCCTGAATACAAAATGGATTCAATCCATTTTTTCTCACCCATCTACAGTACACACAATACCCCATAATGACAAAGTGAAAACATGTTGTTTTTATCAACCCCTGAGTCAATACTTTGTAGAAGCACCTTTGGCAGCGATTACAACTGCAAGTCTTTCTGGGTAAGTCTCTAAGAGCTTTCCACAATCGGATTTTAGTTTTCTTGCACCATATTTGTGGAACAGTCTTCAAAATGTTGTTAAATGTGATGTGTCCGAAAGCTGATTGAGGACCTTATTACTGATGAATGGTTTTGTTCTTTATGATCCTGTTTTTCTTTCTGCTTGCATTTTGKATTTATATTTTGGTGTGTGTATTTACGTAGTTTATGTAATTCAGGGCTTGTCTGTAAAAGAGACTGTGGTCTCAGTATGACTCACTGATCAAATAAAGATTCAATAAAAAGGATACATATTTTAGCGTATGTGTTAATATTTACTGGTATAGCGTGGCCATCTCAATCTCTTTAGGGACTTTTGTGATGAATCCAAAGACCACATTTGGAGKGAATCTGACTTTTAGTTCACGAGAAGAAGATTTTTCATGATTATTTTAAGCATTAGCATCTCATGGTTCATGAGAAAAAGGTTTTCAAAGGTTTTCCAAAATGTCCAAGATGGTGGAAAATCTATCCTGACGGACCTTATGGGTCCTTGAGGCAAATTTGTTCAGCATGAGGAAAGACACCTACATACGAAGTTTCAAGTCTCTCGGTCAAACGGGGCAACGGATATGACGGTTTAAGTGAGACTGCTTATAACAGCGCCACCTATAGGCCAATCGGTGCCATTCTTTTTGAACAAGGTAGTCATGGCCTTTAGTTTCTGTGTGCCAAATTAGAAAAAAACGTTACCAATCTATGCTTGAGTTATTTGACCCCTAATCAAATAAAGACATCGGACAAAATCTGAATGAAGTTCACGATGAATCAATCACTGGTTGGTTATGAGTATGAATGAAACAAACGTAATCAACTTTTTWAAGATATATTGTGCATTAGCACATAAGCCTCTCCTGCATCCTTTGTTTGGAATCCATTTCCACTGTTTGCAGTCTAAGGGAACAGTCTTTTCTAAATGTAAAGGTCATTTCCCATTGAGCCGACATATGCAGCGTTTACCGTGAATGCAGTCTCCGCYAACGCAGCGTAATTTAAATTTAAATCACGCTGTAACTCTGAACTTCCGTAATACGGATTGAATAGAGCCTTAAATGTCACCTCTCGCTCACCGTAGGAAGAGCTACAGTTTGTAATACACAGGTGACCATGACAACACTAACTGCATTAGGACGGATGAAGCTTTGCAGAACAGCCTCACAGCAGTGAGCCAGGGATTGCATTCTATCTGCAGGTCACAGATCCACTACATTCTGCAGTCATCCATGTGTTTGCAGCATTACTGACCCTCTACATGCGGCTCTCTGTAGCTCCACTGGTAGAGCAAGGCRCATGCAACACCAGGGTAATGGGTTTGATCCTCAGGACCGAATGTAAGTGACTGTAAGTTGCTTTGGTTAAAAGTGTCTGCTAAATGGCATATATTTCTAAGGGATGTGAGAAGATACATATGGAAGTTTATTTAAATAAAGCGTGGCATATTATGCAGGTCTCAGGCTCCCTCTAACCATACTGAGGCACTGCCTAGGCTGCATTTCCGTTTGTGAAGAGAACGTGAGAGAAAGACACACAGAAAGAGACAAACTAGGAGAGAATGAGAGAATTGAAACAAGACAGACAAACAGAGAGAAGAGAGAAAGAGAAGAACGAAGCAGGAGAGAAAGCGGGAGGAGAGATGAAGAATGTAGGCATTCAGAGTTAGGGTCATATAAGGACAAGAGGAAAATAAATCCATTTTGGAATCGCTCACTCTGGCCGGCCAGTGGAAAAGTGTGGAATGCCGTGCTGACGTTACGCTACGAACAGAGAGAGTATGTGTGTGTAAGCCTAGTTACCTCTGTGTGTGTGTGTGTGTGTGTGTGTGTGTGTGTGTGTGTGTGTGTGTGTGTGTGTGTGTGTGTGTGTGTGTGTGTGTGTGTGTGTGTGTGTGTGTGTGTGTGTGTGTGTGTGTGTGTGTGTGTGTGTGTGTGT
This sequence comes from Salvelinus sp. IW2-2015, assembly GCF_002910315.2. Classification (NCBI taxonomy): domain Eukaryota; kingdom Metazoa; phylum Chordata; class Actinopteri; order Salmoniformes; family Salmonidae; genus Salvelinus; species Salvelinus sp. IW2-2015. The sequence goes on from NC_036853.1 coordinate 2,373,068, forward strand.
GCGTGCGTGCGTGCGTGCGTGCGTGCGTGCGTGCGTGCGTGCGTGCATGCGTGCGTGCGTGAGAGTGGAAAAGTGTGGAATGCCGTGCTGACGTAACGCTCCTAACAGTTTCCATATATAAGGCTTGGGATCAGGCGCCAGGCCGGCACTCAGCATGGCCGCGTCTGGTACCCATCAACCACTGGGAGGAGGAGGACACACACATGCACACATTCAAACAGATTTTTCTGTGTACTCAATTAAACTGTCTTCTGTTCTTATATTCTGTTTTTTTTCATCCATCGACAGTAGCTCATCAACAATAGTGTTCAAAAATATCAGATGGGTCTGACAGTGTGATGTGTCCAAGTATGTTAAGAACGTTCTCATATTGTCTCATAATGTAGACCTCAGCCGAACGCGAGGTGATGTGACCTGTTTAAGGTGTATTAGCGAGCAGATCTTAATACTCACCAAGGGCACCCTGAGAAAGAGATAGACGCATAGACATACTGTAGGCAGTACGATCCGCTGATCCAATACACGCATGGAAAAGACTCACTGACATTTAGCTGATAGAGTACTGTACAGTGCAGTGTAAACCTTTGTCTTATGTGCACATGTGTAGCAGCTAGCAAAACATACGAGTTGAATACCCACAATCTGGCAATCAGACAGTTAGGATAGGCCTTAGACAGCTGATATTTCTGAGGTAGCCTACAAAGCGTTGTCAGATTAATATAGTCGAATAACATAGTCTTTCCTGGGGAAATCCCTGAAAATCCATAATACAGGCTTTTCTGCTCAGAACACACGCTATAGTTGCATTGCATACTTTATGTTGATGGTGTAATAGAAGGTGTTCTGAGATTCATTACATCATGAAACCAAAAGGGCTGTTGTTATCTCATTCAACCATTCAATTCATACAGAGATGCTGGTGATGAATTGGTGCCATTGATCTGCTGACGGCAAAATACCTTCCTCTTTTTCTCTCTCTAACACACACATTGAAATATACCTTCTCACATTCTCTCTCGCTTCTCTCATCCCCTGAAGGTAATCACTATTCAAACACATCACATCATTGGGCAAACACTTCACCCATCCAACGGTCCAACCCTCCTCCCATCGCTGTGCACATCGCTGGAAGATAACGAGAGGCAACAGGGAAACAACGGAGTGAATTTCTGTCACATTTGGCCAGAGGCATGTGTGTAGATGTATCGTGTGTGTGTGTGTGTGTAGATGTATCGTGTGTGTGGTGTGTGTAGTGTATCGTGTGTGTGTGTGTGTGTGTGAGATGTATCGTGTGTGTGTGTGTGTGTGTGTGTGTGTGATTGTATCGTGTGTGTGTGTGTGTGTGTGTGTGTGTGTGTGTGATGTATCGTGTGTGTGGTGTGTGTTGTGCGTCGTGCGTGCGTGCTGGTTCGTGCGTGCGTGCGTGCGTGCGTGTGTCGTGCGAGGAAGGAGAGCGAAATAACACAGACAATGAACCGATCAAAGGAGAGAACTACAGAGACAATCCACAGTGACATGGTCTCTCTACCGCCCTTTTCTGTCTCTCTCTCTCTGTCTCTCTCTCTCTTCTCTCTCTCTCTCTCTCTCTCTCTCTCTCTCTCTCTCTCTCTCTCTCTCTCTCTCTCTCTTCTCTTCCTCTCTCTCTCTCTCTCTCAATTCAATTCAATTGACTTTATTGACATGGCAAGATCATTATTACTTACATTGTCAAAGTATACATATCGAAAAATTAAAATCAAATATATATGTATATATACAAAATATATATATATTTATATATAAATAAATGGTGGGACCAACAGCAATAATAATAGTAGTAGTGGACATGGGATTACCATTAACAACAACTACAACAACAATATTAATCAGAACAACAATACATTAAAGCAACAGTAGTAGACCAGTGTCAATGACTGAGAAAGACACATGACTTGGTATGAAAGACAAAACAAAACAAGATGGGAAATATTATCAACATTATTTGCACTTTTCACTGGCTGTCCCTCAGGTTGTGGCAGGAGGACACATATTGGCTTGCCAAAACTGCAACATTTTGCTTTCACCAATAAATATTAGATTTTTTCTTCATCTTTTATAGTTTCAAATTCTTTGTATTGAATTATAATTTTGTAAAATAAATATTCTCTTAGGTCTGAGTATTTGTCACAGTGTAATAGGAAATGCAGCTCTGTCTCTACCTCTCCCTGGAGCAGAGTGAGCACAGCCTGTCCTCTCTGGGCAGCCAGGTTTGTCTGTGACGACTGGTCTCTATAGCCAGACTGTGCTCACTGAGTCTGTACCTAGTCAATGTTTTCCTCAGTTTTCTATCAGTCACGGTGGTCAGATAGTCTGCCACCATGTACTATCTGTTAGAGCCAAATAGCATTGAAGTTTACTTTGATTTTTTGTGGTGTCTTTCCAATAGGTGATATATTTTTTCTTTTTGTTTTGTGATGATTTGGTTGGGCAGATTTTCTGAGGGCTGTCATGAGGTCTTATGGGGTTGGTTTGGGTTGGTGACTGAGCCTCAGAACCAGCTGGCTGAGGGGACTCTTCTCTGGTTTCATCTCTTGACATTGTAGAGTGTGTGATGGAATGTTTTGGGGTCACTTGTTTTTAGATGGTTGTAAAATTTGATGGCTCTTTTTTCTATTCGAACTGAGGACGGGGTATTGGCCCAATTCTGCCCTACAAGCGTTATTTGGAGTTTTTCTTTGTACTTTGCAATACAGTCTTGCAAAACTCTGCATGCAATATTTCAATTGGATGTTTGTCCCATTTTGTAAATTCATTATTAGAGAGTGACCCCATATTTCACTGCCATATAGAGCAATTGGTTCTATAAGTGATTGAAAAAATTTGGCCAGATTCTATTGAATTTCGATTTTGATGTTCTTTTAATGCGATAGAATGCTCTTCTTGCTTTATCTCTCAGCTCATTCCACAGCCATGTGAAAGCTACCTGTGTTGCTGATATTTAGTCCTAGATATGTGTAGTTTTTGGTGTGTTCTAATAGAGCTGTGTCCAAATAGAATTTATATTTGTCATCCTTATTTCCGGACCTTTTTTGGAATATCATTATATTTTGTTTGTTTTTAGGTTAACGGTCAGAGCCCAGGTCTGACAGAACTGTGAAGACGATCTAGGTGCTGCTGTAACCCCTCTTTAATGGGAGACAGCAGCACCAGGTCATTTGCGTACAGCAGACACTTGATTTCAGTGTTGTGTAGGGTGATACAGGTGTTGCCGATTCTTCTAATGTTTTTGCCAATTCATTACATGTAGATGTTAAATAATGTTGGACTTATTGGGCAGCCCTGTTTCACTCCCGTCCCTGAGAGAAGAGTCTGTTTGCTTGTTGCCAATTTTAACCGCACATTTGTTTTTAGTGTACATTGATTTAATAAAATCATATGTTTTCCCTCCAATACCACTTTCTATTAGTTTATAAAAAAGACTTCGTGCAAATGATCAAATGCTTTCTGAAATCTACAAAAACACGAGTAGATTTGCCTTTGTTTTGGTTAACTTGTTTATCAATTAGAGTGTGGAGGGTTAAATGTGGTCTGTTGTAGCATAATGTTTTAGAAATCCACATCTGGCTTCTGCTCAGGACGTTGTGTTGTCAAGGAAATGATGTAGTCTGCCTATTTAATAATACTGCAGAGAATTTTCCCCAAGTTGCTGTTAACGCAAATCCTCTGTATTATTGGGTCAAATTTGTCTCCATTTTTATAGATTGGTGTGATCAATCCCTGGTTCCAAATATCGGGGAAATACCTGCAGTGAGATAATGTTGAAGAGTTTGAGTATAGCCAATTTGAATTTGTGGTCTGTATATGTGATCATTTCATTAAAATACCATCAGCACCACAGGCCTTTTTGGGTTGGAGAGTGCGTAGTTTTTCCAATAATTCTTCTTCTGTAATTGGGGTATCCACAGGATTCTGATAGTTTTTGACTGCTAATTCAAGGATTTGTAATTTTTCTTGTAATACTTTTTGTCTGGGCTCTTTTTATATTGCTTAGAGTTTGCAAGTGATTTCTCCACTATCCCCATTTTGGATAGCCAATTCTCATGATGAGGTTTGTTTAATTTATTCCAATTCCAGAAGTGGTTTGATTCTATGGATTCCTCAATTCCATCCAGCTGATTTTCTAATGTGCTGTTCCTTTTTTGTTCTTAGGTGCGTTTGTATTGCTTCAGTGTTTCCCCATATTGAAGGCGTAATTTTTGTTGTCTGGTTCTCTGTGTTTTGATTAGATATATTTCTCAAGCTTTCTTAGATTTTTGCAATCATTATCAAACCATTTTTCATTATCGTATTTTTGGTTGCTCTATGCTTCTTTAGATTAGCCAAGAGGCTAATTTGTCAAATATTAAAGTTTATGTTCTAACGGCCAATTTACACCTTTCATTGCTGAAGGAGAATGTTAAGGCAAAAAGTTGTCCAGGAGAGATTTGTACTTTTTTGGCTACTAATTGCTTTTTGGTAGATGTCTGTACTGTTTGCACTCCATCTATAGGCCTGTTTAGTACCATGTCATTTATTGGGCCCGTGATGCTTCATGTTGGGTTCTGCTCTTCTCAGAATACGCTGTGATTTTACTCTGTGGTCTGAGAGAGGTGTTAGTGGCTGACCGTGAAGGCTCATGAGAGACACTCGTTCGTTTAGGTCAGTGAGAAGTATTCTACAGTGCTGCTGCCAAGGTGAGCTGTAAGTGTACCTACCAAAAGAGTCTCCTCTCAGCCTGCCATGACTATGTACAGACCCAGTGTTCGACAGAGCTTCAGGAGCTTGTACTCCGTTTTTGTTTTTCACTTTGTCATAGTTGTTTCTGTGGGGGTATGTGGGGAGGGAAAGGTTGGTTCGCTTCCTGGTAGGTGTTTGTCCCCATGACTGTTAATTGTGTCTTGTTCTTCTGCTGTTCTAGCATTCAGGTCTCCACAGACCAGTACGTTGCCTTGGGCTGAAAGGACTAATCTCCCCCTCTAGAATGGAGAAACTCTCTTCGTTGAAGTAAGTGATTCTGAGGGGATGTATGTGGCACAGAGGAAGACGTTTTTATCTGTAAGATAGCCTCCTTGTTGATTTTTAACCAGAAAAGAATTCCTTTTTGATCAATCGATTGAATTAATTAGTTCAGATTTATACCATATTAGCATTCCCCCTGAGTCTCTTGTCCTGTTTTGATTCTCTTTAATTTAGTGGATGGTAGGATTTATCTCCCTATAG
>NC_036853.1:2381837-2385761 GCF_002910315.2 Salvelinus sp. IW2-2015
GGTTTAAAGCGACGTCCTTGAGAATCTTGGCAAGGATGGGGACTGTCTCCCTGTACAGGTGAACATGGTCATAGAGACAGTCCAGATCGAGGGTGGGATGGTGGGCCAGGTGTACATTGGGTCTCTCTCTCTCTGTCTCTCTCTCTGTCTCTCTCTCTCTGTCACTCTCTCCCTCTCTCTCTCTCTCTGTCTCTCCCTTTCTCTCTCTGTCTCTCCCTCTCTGTCTATCTCTCCCTTTCTGTCTCTCTCTCCCTCTCTGTCTGTCTCTTTCTCAAATAGCTTTATTGGCATGGGAAACATATGTTTACATTGCCAAAGGAAGTGAAATATATCATAAACAAAAGTGATTTTTTTGTCATATGGCTATATACAGTGTTGTAACGACGTGCAAATCCCTCTCTCTCCTGGGACCCTGTGACTGGTGGTCTCTCTCCCTCTCTCTCCTGGGACCCTGTGACTGGTGGTCTCTCTCCCTCTCTCTCCTGGGACCCTGTGACTGGTGGTCTCTCTCCTCTCGATCTCCTGGGCCTGTGACTGTGGTCCTCTCTCCCTTCTCTCTCTGGGACACTGTGCTAAGGTAGGTCTCTTCCTCTTCTCTCCTGGGACGCTGTGCGGTGGTCTCTCTTCCATCTCTCTCCTGGGACCCTGTGACTGGTGGTCTCTCTCCCTCTCTCTCCTGGGACCCTGTGACTGGTGGTCTCTCTCCCTCTGTCTCTCCTCTTTCACATGGGACAGAGCCATAGAATTCCCCTGGACTATGCTAATAACCCTAGCATTATACCTTGCCAGGTGTTATTCTATTATGAGAATGTGATGTACTGTACAGTGCCTTCAGTAAATATTCACACCCCTTGACCTTTTCCACATTTTGTTGTGTTACAAGATGGGATTCAAATGGATTTAATTGTAATTTTTGGACCACGACCTACACAAAATACTTTCTAATGTCAAAGTGGAAGCAAAATTCAAATATTTGTAAAAAAAATTATTATGAAAAACAAAACATTAATATATCTTGAGTATATTAGTATTCAACCCCTTGAGTCAATATACAGTAACAGTCAAAAGTTTATTTTTGACTGGTACTGGTACTATTTTCTACGTTGTATAATAATAGTGAAGACATCAACACTATGAAATAACACATATGGAATCATATAGTAACCAAAAAAGTGTTAAACAAATCAAAATATATGTTATATTTGAGATTCTTCAAAGTAGCCACCCTTCATGACAGCTTTACACACTCTTGGCATTCTCTCAACCACCTTCATGAGTTAGTCACCTGGAATGCATTTCAATGAACAGGTATGCCTTGTTAAAGGTTCATTTGTGGAATTAATTTCCTTCTTATTGCGTTTGAGCCAGTCAGTTGTGTTGTGACATGGTAGKGGTCTGACCTTCATACTTTAAGGCATGAAAGTCAGTCAATCCGGAAAATGTCAAGAACTGTGAAAGTTTCTTCAAGTGCAGTCGCAAAAACCATCAAGTGCTATGATGAAACTGGCTCTCATGAGGACCGCCACAGGAAAGGAAGACCCACAGTTACCTCTGCTGCAGAGGATAAGTTCATTAGAGTTACCAACCCCAGAAATTTCAGCCCAAATAAATACTTCACAGAGTTCAAGTAACAGACACATCTCAACATCAACTGTTCAGAGGAGACTTCGTGAATCAAGCCTTGGTGGTCGAATTGCTGCAAAGAAACCGCTACTAAAGGACACCAATAAGAAGAAGAGACTCGCTTGGGTCAAAAAACACGAGCAATGGACATTAGACCGGTGGAAATCTGTCCAACCGCTGTGTCTTTGTGAGACGCAGAGTAGGTGAACGGWTGATCTCTGCATGTGTGGTTCCCACCGTGAAGCATGGAGGAAGAGGTGTGATGGTGTGGCGGTGCTTTGCTGGTGACACTGTCAGTGATTTATTTCGAATTCAAGTCACACTTAACCAGCATGGCTACCACAGCATTTTGCAGCAATACGCCATTCCACCTGGTTTGCGCTTAGTGGGACTATCATTTGTTTTTCAACAGGACAATGACCAAACACACCTCCAGGCTGTGTAAGTGGCTATTTGACCAATAAGGAGAGTGATGGAGTGCTGCATCAGCTGACCTGGTCTCCACAATCACCTGACCTCAAGCCAATTGAGATGGTTTGCAGAATGCTGTGGTAGCTATATTCTGTACAGGCTTCCTTATTTCACTCTGTCATTTAGCTAAGTATTGTGGAGTAACCTCAATGTTGTTGATCCATCCTCAGTTTTCTCCCATCACAGCCATTAAACTCTGTAAGTAATGTTCTCTCAACAACAACAAAAATGTAGGCACTGAGCAAATTTGAATGTTGTAAAGATTCTGTGCAACTACTGTCGTGCATTTACTGTGAACACTGAGGCTGTACCCACTTTAAGTTACAGTTATAACAGCGGCCAAGTAGGCTGTTGTGGCTATTTGATCACTATGTAGGCCTATCAGTGGCCTACCATCAAAAACAATGGAGAAAATGCACCCCATAACTTATAGCTGTTCTATCATTCAGCCTACAGTGGCAGCCAATGTGTGGTGTTCAATGCCTAGTTAAATAAAGGTTTATTTAATGGGATGTAGGCCTACATTCCATGAGACTTTTGAAAAAAACATGTTCGGCATGACATTAACCTGTTTATCCACTGGAGGTGACTGAAAATATTTTGTTGTTTGATGCACTTTACAAAATAAAATTTATTATTATTCCCATACCATTATTACAGAGAATCAGACACATTATGCTACCCTCTGCCTATTGGCTACTTAGCATATTCAAACCTGTCTCAAAATACGGCACTGCCGCTTTAAAACATTGAAAAAAATTATTTAACTGACTTTCTTTTCAAAGATGTCTAGACATGTACACATTTTGTGCTCTTGAAGGAAGCAAAATTTCCCCTATTGCTGACTAGAAATGAGCTATAACTGGGCAAATAACTCACTTACTAGCAAAGAATGTGAACAAATGTGCACACGTGGCTACATGCAGGTCTCGCTTTGATCTCAAAACAAGCACATCTAGTCGTATATCAAAAAACATAATTCCACTTTGACATTATTGTAGGGCACGAAGCTGAAAACAGGACAGAAACAGCGCCTGGACGGGACAAAGTAACGAAATCAATGCTGACACAGGGAATAACGTGAGGAACAGACAGATAAAGGGAAGGCAATCAAATAATAATAGAGTTCAGGTGGGTCCAATGAGGCGCTGGTGCGCGTAACGAAGAGGACAGGTGTGTGTAAAGATAGGCAGTCTGGCGCCCTCGAGCACTAGAGAGAGGGAGAGCGGGAGCAAGCGTGACAATTACGTTCTGTCTCCTAGAGATGAATGTACTTTGGTGCGAAAAGTGCAAATCAATCCCAGAACAACAGCAAAGGACCTTGTGAAGACTATAGATTGAGGTCGGGGCTTTGTGATGGCCACTCCAAAACCTTGACTTTGTTGTCCTTGAACCATTTTGCCACAACTTTGGAAGTATGCTTGGGGTCATTGTCCATTTGGAAGACACATTTGCGACCAAGCTTTAACTTCCTGACTAATGTCTTGAGATGTTGCTCAATATATCCACATAATTTTGGATAACATGATGCTGCCACCCCGTGCCTCACTTTGGGATGGTGTTCTTTCGGCTTGCAAGCCTCACCCTTTTTCCTCCAAACATAACGATGGTCATTATGGCCAAACAGTTCTATTTTTGTTTCATCAGACCAGAGGACATTTCCCCAAAAAGTACTATCTTTGTCCCCATGTGCAGTTACAAACCGTAGTCTGGCTTTTTTGCGGTTTTGGAGCAGTGGCATCTTCGTTGCTGAGCTGTCTTTCAGGTTATGTCGATATAGGACTCGTTTTACTGTGGATATAGATACTTTGTACCTGTTTCCTCCAGTCA
>NC_036853.1:2385786-2443286 GCF_002910315.2 Salvelinus sp. IW2-2015
TAAGCCTGGCATTATGGATAAAACCAGCCTACAGGCTTGGCATATGGATAAAACCAAGCCATACAGGCTGGCATATGATACAAAACCAAGCCATACAGGCCGGCATATGATAAACACAACCAAGCCATACAGCTCTGGCATATGGGATAAACCAAGCCAATTACACCCGTGGCATATGATTAAAACCAGCCACACCTTACCAGCCACTGGCATATGGATAAACAACCAAGCCCATCACAGCTGGCATAGTGGATAAAAACCAAAGCAATACACAGCGTGGCGATATGGATAAACAACCAAGCCATTACCAGAGTGCGCATATATGGATAAAAAACCAAGCAACACGCTGGCATATGGAATAAAAAAAACCAATACAGACTCGCAAGATAAACACCAATGCATATGGCTACAAGGCCAATCTAATGGCTAAAAACCAAAAGCCTAACAGCGCATGGCACTGATGGATATAAACCAAAGCCCATACAGGCAATCGCAAATGGTGATAAAAACCAACCGCATACAGCCTGCGCATATTGGATAAAAACCAAAGCCAATACAGCTGGCTTATGGATAAAAAACAATCTAGCCTGGAATATGTAAAACCAGCACTATTATAGCCCTTGGCATATGCGATCATAAACACCACCGCATACAGCGCTGCATATGGATGAAAACCAAGCTACACAGGCCTGCGATCCATGGATATATAAAAACAAGCCTAGAGCCATCAGGCTATGGCATATGGCATCACAATCCAGCCTACAGGCCTTGGCACCATGGATAAAAAAAAAAGCATCTTTGGCTTGACAAACTTTATCTCTCTAGCCGGAGGAAATTTGCAAAGCCTTGGACATCATAGCTTAGGTAGACTATCAACAAACAATACAATGAAATACCACCAGACTCAAACTAGATACTCTGCGAGCCCAGTATACATTACATAAACATACACATTAAGTTGAAGGTTCTGACGTACCGATTTTCACCTTAGCCAACTACATTTACACACTTAGATCCTCTTATTTTACAAATTCCTGACATTTAATTCCTAGTATAAATTCCCTGTCTCATAGGGTCAGTTCAAGGATTCGACCCACTTCCGTTTTTTTAAGAAGTGTTGTGAAATTCAGTAATAATTAATACAGGACTACCTACACACGACGTTATCCTTTCACGACCAGTTCTTAATTTCTCTTCAATCACCTCCAATTTCCCAGGTGTGTCAGAAGTTTACATACACTCAAATAGTATTTCGGTAGCATTGCTCTTTTAAAATTGTTTAACCTGGGTCAAACGTTTTGGGTAGCCTTCCACAAGCTTCCCACAATAAGTTGGGTGTTTTGGCCCATTCCTCCTGACAGAGCTGGTGTAACTGAGTCAGGTTTGTGAGGCCTCCTTGCTTGCACATGCTTTTTCAGTTCTGCCCACAACATTTTCTATAGGATTGAGGTCGGGGCTTTGTGATGGCCACTCCAATACCTTGACTTTGTTGTCCTTGAACCATTTGCCACAACTTTGGAAGTATGCTTGGGGTCATTGTCATTTGGAAGACACATTGCGACCAAGCTTTAACTTCCTGACTAATGTCTTGAGATGTTGCTTCAATATATCCACATAATTTTGGATAACATGATGCTGCCCCCGTGCCTCACATTTGGGATGGTGTTCTTTCGGCTTGCACCCACCCTTTTTCCTCCAAACATAACGATGGTCATTATGGCCAAACAGTTCTATTTTTGTTTCATCAGACCAGAGGACATTTCCAAAAAGTACTATCTTTTGCCCCATGTGCAGTTACAAACGTAGTCTGGCTTTTTTATGGCGGTTTTGGAGCAGTGGCATCTTCGTTGCTGAGCTGTCTTTCAGGTTATGTCGATATAGGACTCGTTTTACTGTGGATATATATCTTTGTACCTGTTTCCTCCAGCATCTTCAACAGTCCTTTGCTGTTGTTCTGGGATTGATTTGCACTTTTCGCACCAAAGTACATTCATCTCTAGGAGACAGAACGTAATTGTCCCGCTTGCTCCCGCTCTCCCTCTCTCTGTGCTCGAGGGCCCAGACTGCCTATCTTTACACACACCTGTCCTCTTCGTTACGCGCACCAGCGCCTCATTGGACCACCTGAACTCTATTATTATTTGATTGCCTTCCCTTTATTGTCTGTTCTCACGTTATTCCCTGTTCAGCATTGATTTTTACTTTGTCCCGTCCAGGCGCTGTTTCTGTCCTGTTTTCAGCTTCGTGCCCTCAAATAATGTCAAAGTGGAATTATGTTTTTTGATATACGACTAGATGTGCTTGTTTTGAGATCAAAGCGAGACCTGCTGTTGCCACGTGTGCACATTTGTTCACATTCTTTGCTAGTAAGTGAGTTATTTGCCCAGTTTATGCTCATTTCTAGTCAGCAATAGGGGAAATTTTGCTTCCTTCAAGAGCACAAAATGTGTACATGTCTAGATCTTTGAAAGAGTCAGTTAAATAATTTTTTTCAATGTTTTAAAGCGGAGTGCCGTTTTGAGACAGGTTTGAATATGCTAAGTAGCATAGGCAGAGGGTAGCATAATGTGTCTGATTCTCTGTAATAATGGTATGGGAATAATAATAAATTTTATTTTGTAAAGTGCATCAAACACACAAAATATTTTCAGTCACCTCCAGGGGATAAACAGGTTAATGTCATGCCGAACATGTTTTTTCAAAAGTCTCATGGAATGTAGGCCTACATCCCATAAATAACCTTTATTTAACTAGGCATTGACACCACACCATGGCTGCCACTGTAGGCTGAATGATAGAACGCATAAGTTATGGGGTGCATTTTCTCCATTGTTTTGATGGTAGGCCACTGACTAGGCCTACATAGTGTGATCAAATAGCCACAACAGCCTACTTGGCCGTGTTATACTGTAACTTAAAGTGTACGGGACGCCTCAGTGTTCACGTAAATGCACGACAGTAGTTGCACAGATCTTTACAACATTCAAATTTGCTCAGTGCTACATTTTTTTGTTGTAGTAGGAACATTACTTACAGGTTAATGGCTGTGATGGGAGAAAACTGAGGATGGAATCAACACATTGAGGTTACTCCCACAATACTTAGCTAAATGACAGAGTGAAATAAGGAAGCCTGTACAGAATATAGCTACCACAGCATTCTGCAAACCATCTCAATTGGCTTGAGGTCACGGTGATTTGGGAGCCAGGTCAGCTGATGCAGCACTCCATCACTTCTCCTTATTGGTCAAATACCCACTTACACGCCTGGAGTGTTTGGTCCATTGTTCCTGTTGAAACACAAATGATAAGTCCCACTAAGCGCAACCAGGTGGTGGCGTATTGCTGCAAAATGCTGTGTAGCCATGCTGGTTAGTGTGACTTGAATTCGAAACATACATCATACTGACCAGTGTCACCAGCAAAGCACACGCCCACCATCAACCTCTTCCTCCCCATGCTTCACGGTGGAACCACACATGCGAGATCATCGTGTCACCTACTCTGCGTCTCACAAGACACAGCGGTTGGACGATTTCCACGGTCTATCAATGTCCTATTGCTCGTGTTTTTGACCCAAGCGAGTCTCTTTCTTCTTATTGGTGTCCTTTGAGTAGCGGTTTTCTTTGCACAGCAATTCGACGACCACAGGCTTGATTCACGAAGTCTCCTCTGACAGTTGATGTTGAGATGTGTCTGTTACTTGACTCTGTGAAGTATTTATTTGGGCTGAATATTCTTGGGTTGGTAACTCTAATGAACTTATCTCTGCAGCAGAGTAACTGTGGGTCTTCCTTTCCTTGTGGCGGTCCTCATGAGAGCCAGTTCATCATAGCATTGTGTGTGTGTTTTGGCGCTGCACTTGAAGAACTTTCACAGTTCTTGACATTTTTCCGGATTGACTGATTCAGCTTAAAGTATTGGTGGCGACCACACCATGTCACAACACAATGATCTGGCTCAAACGGCAATAGAAGAAATTATTCAGAATGATCCTCACGAAGGCATACCGCTCTTCATTGTAAATGCATCGCGGCGTCCAGGGGGAGCTTACCTTCATGGAGGTGGGGTAGAGCTGCCAGCGTGATGGTAATGAGCCTTGCTACATGGAAGGTGTGCTACGTTTGCACAGATCTCCAACACTATAAATATCATTTTCTGTACGTTTGTTGCTAACATTTTTTTCGGCTTACATATTGCATTTCAACTAGGTGTTCACATGTGTCTCGAATACCGTGTATTTGACATGTACCTCTCTTACTCGTATTCTATCTATGCGCGCGACGCATCCGTGAGAAGAATACTAAGTACCATACCACGTCATAAAAATAAACTTTTTGGACTGCTTAACTGTTATACTTGACTCAAAGGGGATAATTGTTACATCATACACTATACATGATCATCAAGAAGTTATATTAATGTTGTGCTTTAGTTCTCATAATAATTTTTTTGACATAATATTTGACACTTATTGCCTTCCAGCGTTTTGACACATTAGAGGATCAGTAGTTTTGTGATAGCGTCCGTGTCTCCACAAATTACCAACTTACAACTCCCTGTGCTACCATCCCATGACTTGTCAAACAAAGATGCAATGCCTGGGAACATAACGGCCTCGAAATGGGGTCGTGCTCTCTCTTATACGAAAGGCTCCCTGTTTACAGTACATCAACATGTATCATCCATTGTAAGTGTGGGCATGCGACGGCCTGCTGTTACTACCCTCGCCTACCCTAGAGCGATTACCTGCTATATAGACTAGCTACCAGGCGTGTGAGCCTTCTACTCTATTGGCCTCCGTGTCCCATGGTGAAAGAGGAGCGACGAATCGGTGAGAGCGGCGACCCCGCACCACGTGCAAGCGCCGTTGAGAGAGAGCTGTAGAGAGAGACACCCTGTCACAGTTGCTCTGGTGGCCCCATGCTCTACGTCCCAGGAGGGAAGAGAGTCGATGACGAGCTCCACCAGATGGCACAGTGTCCAAGGTGGACGCGATGAGGTGGAAGAAGCCACCAGTCAGAGATACGATCCCCGCCTCGCTTCCCCAGAGAGAGGGAGGCGTACGAGAGACCCACCTCTCAGTCTCACGCGGGTTCCAGCCCGCGAGAGAGAGGGAGAGAGGTACCACCAGTCCACAGCAGCGGTTCCAGCGAGAAAGAGCGCAGGAGAGAGAACCATACCTCAAGTTACGAGGTGTCCGTAGCGGGACCGGCGGCGCGGACGAGCTAACTCCCATGTCACAGGTACCAGCGAGATGAGCGGAGAGCGCAGCCACCAGTCACGGTGTTCCAGGAGCGGAGAGCGAGCGACGAGAGAGTACCACAGTACCCATGGGTGCCTCAGAGAGAAGGAGGGGATGCGAGACCGATCCCGATCTCCTAGGCCATGCCTATCGTTTCACGTTATCGAGAGAGGGAAGAGCGAGTCGACTCGCCACCTCTAGCTCGCAGGGTCCCAGGCGCAGATGGAGGGATTTGCACGTATCGTAAATATTCATCAACACCTGCTACTATATAAGGCCAATACTTGACAAATAATCACCGCTGTTTGTTTATTGATTACTATTTCCACACTTTCCTCCTGGACAATGATCCACTTACTGTTTCCTCCCATGCCAATAGACCACTATTGAGAACGAGAAGTACAGAGCACGGGGAGAGAACCACAGAAGAGGGAGACGATAGTACCAGAGACGAGGAGAAACTGACAGAGAGAGAACGCGGAGAGACCAGAGTGAGAGAGACGAGAGGCATAGAGCCGTAGACACGAAGACGAGACGAGGCACAGAGAGAGAGATCAGAGAGACAGAGATGCGACCCAATATGTACATCCGGATCCCACCATCCCCACCTCTCGATTCTCGGTGCTCTGTCATCTCTTGCCTTGGACCCGATGTTCACCCTAGCTCTCACATGGAGCCAAGTCCCCATATCTTGCTCCAAGATTGTCCCGTCGTGACGGAATCGTCAGTGATATCCGTCTTTTCAGCACCGCCAGGCTCCGATGGCCTACTCAACCCCCTAGAGCAACTAGCGGAGCAATCGTCACCGCCGAGTATCACGAAGGACATCACACCCGGACCAGCACCCTCGAACCCCAGCACCGGGACCACCCCAGCGACCATCTAACCTCCAATGCCCCACCACACCAGCCAGCACAACGCCAGCCACCCAGGGACCACCCCAGCCCAGCCTACGCCATCCAGGCTCTGTCGAGCAGGACCAACGTGATGCCCACGCCTCCTGCCCAACCAACCACACTGGCTGTATCATACGTTAAAACAAAATAGAACCTGAGTTCTTACTTATGCTCACATCCGTGATAGGTCGAGGTGTGATCGGTAGCATCGAGCACAAGAACTCCACGATTCTCACGAACTACCATCCACCCTCAAGTGGCTATGACTACGAACTTCCCTTCTTACTAATTGAGTAACCAAATCACATTGCAACTAATAAGCAGTTTTAACTTTTTAATTTAGAAATGTTCTCATATTTCTATAAGGTGTCTTGTTGGCCATTGTCGAGTGTTTGATCTCATTTTGTATCGTTAAAGAAGAAAAATTAAATACAGTTATGAATATCCATTTTGGGGGAGTGTGGTGATATTACAAGGTACGTTGCACTTCAGCCTGGCTCTGCTTGTTGGGCTCAAAGCGCTATGAACAACCCGATCTCCTGAAGAAATTGATGATAGCTCACTCTCGACATATTGTTGTAGCGTATCTACAGGAAACCTGCTGCAAGGTGATGTCTTCCCTGCTCTGTGCCACTAGGTTCCTATAGTGGGAATACATCCTACCATCCACTAACATCTTAAAGGAGATCTACAATCCGGACAGAGGACTCGGGGAATGCGACCTCTATAATAGTTGGATATAAATCCTGAACTCATTCTGATCTCTAATCGAACTTGATCAAAGTACACCCCGGAGACTTCGCCTTTTCCTTCTTGGTCTTAACACAATCCTCACTCTAGTGAGTGCTTATCTTGACGAGATAATAACGCTCTTCCTCTTGCCACTAATCCCCCTCAGAATCACCCATCGAACTCAACGAAGAGAGGTTTCTCCATTCCGTAGAGGGGAGATTAGTCCACGTTCAGGCCCAACGGCAAGCGTACTGTCCTCGTGGAGACCTGATGCTGGACAGCAGAAGAACAAGAACACAATTAACAGTCATGGGACACAACACCTACTCAGAAGGCAACAACCCTTTCCCCTCCCCCCATACCCCATCGAATAACAACCTATGACAAAGTGAAATACCAAAACGGAGCATAAGCTCGTGAAAGCTCTGCTTTCGCACACTGTACGGTCATGCTACATGTGAATGGCAGGCTGAGCGGCGGGTACCTCTTCTTGGTTGGTACGCTTAAGCTTCCCCTTGGCAGCAGCATTGTGATTATCCTCACTGCATCCTAAACGCCCAGTGTCTCTCAGGAGCCTTGCACCGGTCAGCCCCTAACACCTCGTCTCAGAACCCAGTTAAATACAGCGTAGTTCTGAGAAGAGCGCAACGCTCCCACCATGGACCAGCATCCTACGGGCCCTCACCATAAATGACCTCTTGGTACTAAACAGGCCCTATTCGACTGGAGTGGAGATAAGCCTCGATCCACACAATGCTAACGCTAAAGAAGAGCCATAGTATGTATGCCTCAACAACAGCAGCTATCTAATTCATCTGTTTCCCTTCTGGACACTTTTATCAGCCTTTAACTTTCTGCCTTCCAGCACCCTTATGTAAGGTTCTAAATTTTTAGTGCGCGTTGCGCAATGAACCCATCTAGCTAAAACTTGTCATGAATCTATGACCAAATTGGCCTCCTTTGGCTAATTCTCACAGATAGCCCCTACACGGAGCAACACGCATTCTACTCTAGATAAATGAAAAATGGGTTGCGATACATGAATTTGCCCAAATCTTACAGACCAAGATCATTTAGAATATATCCTAGTCACCAAACACAGAGAAAAACAACAACAAAAATATACGCCTTCTCAATATGGAATATGAAGCAATACAAACGACTCGCCTAAGAAAAAAAGATGTAAGGAAATCAGCACACATTAGAGATCAGCTGCGATGGACAATTCGCGGTATATCCTGTAGAACTCACAACCCACTTCTGGGCAGAACTGGAATCTCACATTAACCACAAACCTCAATCCTCGCATGACCCATGGCTATCCAACGAACTGCGACTCGGCATCTGTGGCAGAAATATATGCACTTTGGCAAACCTCTACAGCAAGCATCAGTAAACAATTAAAGGCCGCCACGAACAAGACACTAGACAAGAACAAATTACAAATTCCCTTGATACAAACCTAGGCAGTCAAAAACTATCCGCAATCTGTGGATACGCGCCAATTTACAGAGAAAGCAATTATTGGAACAACTACTCGCACTGCGCCAAGCCAAAGAAGGCTCAGTCGGTGCCTGAGTGGTTATTTAAATGAAATGATCTACAGTATTACAGCCCACAAATTTCAAATTGCTCCTAGCCCCTATACCTCGATACACTCGTCACTTTATCCTCCACTGCACTGGTATTCTTTCCAGAATCGCTTATCGGACTACCCCAGGATTGAATCACCCCGACAGATCTATAGAAATGGAGGACCACACTTGACCCCACATAATCTTCTCAGCCCAGATTTGCTCCGTTAACAGCAACTTTGGGGAGAAACTGCTCTGGCGAGTCTATTAATAAATAGCAGTGGCGGGCCTACAATCTCGCTTGTCGCTTGACGAGACCACCCCGTCCTGTACGCAGAAGCCCAGATAGTGGACTTTCTAACATTTATCCTGCAACAAACACGACCACAAGTTTACCTCCTTCACACTCCGTAATTATTACACCAAGCGTCGTAACCCGAAATAACAAATGGCCAACATCTCACTCGGGCTTTGTTTAGCCGATTTTCAAGAAAGCCTTTTGATTCAACTTTGGCACGACAGGTCTCTTTTATCCATAAACTAACTAGAACAGTGGTATCTGGAGGGAAAACATATTGATTTTATTAATCAACTGTACACTAAAACAAATGTGCGGTTAAATTGGGCAACAATCGCGAAACGACTTCTTCCTCTAGGGCGGGGAGTGAAACAGGGCTTGTACCCCAATAAGTGTCAACATTATCTTAAACATCTACATTAACTTGATTGGCACAGAAACCGATTACGAACGAATCGTCCAGGCAACACCGGGGTTTATCACCCATACACAGCACACTGAAAAATCAATGTGTCTGCCTCGTACGCAATGACCTCGGTGCTGCCTGTTCTCCCATTAAAGAGGGTCGATTACGCAGCAGCATACCCTAGACTCCGTCTCTTCACAGTTCCTGTTCAGAGCCTGGGCTTGCTGACGTTAGGACTAAAAACATACAATATAATGATTTCAAAAAAGGGTCCCGGAATAAGGATGACAAAATATAAATTCTATTCTGGACAAAGCCTCTATTAGAACACACCAAAAACTACCACAGTCTAGGACTAAAAGGTATTCAGCAACACAGTAGCTTTCACATGGTGTCGGAATGAGCTGAGATTAAAGCAGAAGAGCATTCTCTATGCATTAAAAGGGAACAATCAAAATCGAAATTTCAATTAGATTTTCTCAGCTCAAATGTATTTTCAAAAAATACAAAAACAATATAAGAACCATTGCTGTCTATTGGCAGTGACAATATTCGGGTTAGATCCACTCCTCATAATAAATGAATTTACTAAAAAATCGGGTACAAATCATCCAGATTGAAAATTATTGCATGCAGAGTTTTGGCAAGGCTGTTCCATTGCAAGTTACAAAGGAACAACTCCCAAATACACGCTTTGGGATGCAGACATTCGCTTGGTGCGATCACATACCCCGTCCTCTTCGCGTCCGATAGAAACAAAAGAGCATTACATTCTTCACCACCCATCGCTAACCAATACAACTGTGTACCAACATCATTTCCTGTGGCAGCCTCTAACTAATTCGTCAGCATGACGGCTTGTACACTCCCATCGAGAGATAAGAGTCGCCCCTCAAGCCAGCTGGATTCTGAGCTCAGTTCTCACCACCCACCACCCCATAGAAGCCTCATGACAGCCCTCAGGAATAATTCTGGCCCAACCCAATCATTCACACAAACAAAAGAAAAATACTTATCAGCCTATTGGAAGACACACAAATAAATCAAGTACAACTTTCAATTGCTATTTGCTCGTAAACATGATAGTACATGGTGGCAGACTATCGTGACCACAGTGACTGATGTGTGTTGAGGAATGTACACTGACTAGGTACGGCTCAAGCTGAGCCACCAGTCTGGCATTAGAGACCAGTCGTCACAGGACAACTCGGCCTGCCGAGACGAGGACCCGGCGTGTGCTCACTACCTGCTCCTAGGTGACAGAGGTAGCAGCAGAGTGGCTGTAGCGTTCTAGCTATACACTGGTGACAAATACTCAGACCTAGGAATAGTTATTTTACATAATTATAATTCAATACAAAGGAATTTGAAACTATAAAGAGCGATGAAGAAAAAATCTAATATTTATTGGGTGAAGCAAAAGATGTGCAGTTCTTGGCAGGCCAATATGCTGTCCTCACATGCCAACCAAACCTGCAGGGCACAAGCCAGTCGTAAAAGGGTGCAAAGTACTGTTATTGTGTGTCCCATCTTGTTTGTAGTTTTGTCTTTTCATATCATCCAGGTCAATGTGTCTCTCTCAGTGCTGGTGACACTTGGCTCTAACTACTTGTTGCTATTAATGGGATTGTCTCGTTCTGCAATATATAATCATTGTTGTTGTAGTTGTTGTAATGGCGTAATCCCTGTCACTATTATTAATTGATTATTGCTGTTGGGTCCTCTATTTAGATACTATAATTATATACATTATTATTGTATATAGCTTTATACAGGTATAATACTTTGAGTTTAACTTGTTTGCGATAATGGTGTACTACGTTTGCACCAATTTACAGTTAATAGGTGATCCTTTTTGGCCCCACTCTGCTGTTTCAATAACTAGTCAATTTGAATTGAGATTGAGAGAGAGAGAGAGGATGAAGAGAGAGAGAGACGAGACGAGGAGGAGAGAGAGATGACGAGGAGGAGAGAGAGCGAGAGATGAGCAGAGAGCACAAGAGAGGAGACAGACAGACGACCGAGAGAAGAGACAGAAATGGGCGGTAGAAGAGACCAATGTCACTGTGGATGTCTCTCCTGTAGTTCTTTCTCCTTTTCGATCGGTTCATTGTCTGTGTTATTTCTCTCTCTCCTCTTCTCGCACGCGACACACGTCACGCTCACCCGCCTACGCACGACGGCATGCACGCACGCGTCTCACGCCACACACACAGCACCCACCTACGATACATCTACACACACACCACAACACAACACACACCCGATACATCTACATCCTTATCATCCACACACAACCAGTCAACACCGATAATCTACACACACACCACACACACACGATACATCTAACATCACACAGACCCATCACTTACGATTTACATTCTACCACACACCACATCACAGATAATGCCTTACCACATCACAAGCACACACCACGATTACTAATATTACATCACCACATGCCTCTCTGGCCCCAAATGTGACAGAAATGTCACTCCCGTTGTTCTCCACTTGTTTGCCCCTGTTATCTTCCATCGCGCATGTGACACAGCGATGTGCGACGGAGGGTTTGGAGCCGTTGAGTATGTGTGAAGTGTTTGCCCCAATGATGTGAACTGTCGTTTGCAATAGTTGAGTTACCTTCCAGGGATGAGAGAGCGAGAGAGCATGTCGATCGAAGGCATATTCAATGTTGTTGTTAGAGAGAGCGAGGAAGGTAATTTGTGCCGCATCACCCCCTGCAGATCCAATCGGCACCAATTTCCATCACTAGCATCTCTTGTATTGACTTGATTGGTTGAATGAGATTAACACACGAGCCCTTTTGGTTCATGGATGTAATGAAACTCTTCAGAAAACCTTACTTATTTACACCGCTCACACATTGAACCTGCAAGTAGCACTCTAGTGAAGCGGTGTGATCTGAGGCATGTAAAAACCTGTGTATTATAGGGATTTTCAGGATTTCCCCAGGGAAATCGACTATCGTTTATACTCGACTATATTAATCTGACAACGCTTTGATTTAGGCTACCTCAGAAATATAGCTGTCTAAGGCCCTTCTCGAACTGTCCTTCGGTGCATTGCCAATTGTGCGGTATTCAACTTCGTATGTTTTTGCAGCCTGCTAACATGTGCAATAAGACAAAGGTCTTTACACCTGTCACTGCTACAGTTACTCGTATAGCTATATGTCAGTGAGTCTTTTTCCATGCGGGTAGTTTGGAATCGCGGGGATGGTACTGCCTACAGGATGTTATCTGATGCGTCGTAGTCTCTTTCATCAGCGGTGCCTTGCTTCGTGTAGTATTAAGATCTGACTCGCTCAATACACCTTTACCGAACAACGGTCCATTCACCCTCGGCGTTCCGGCTGAGGTCTACATTTATGAGACAACATATCGAGCGTTTCTTACCATTACAATTTGAGACCACAACTTCACACTGTAGGACCCAATCTGAACTGATTTTCTTGACAACACACTAATTGTTGATTGCAGTACTGTCGCATGGCATGAAATAAACCAGATATATTGAGAACAAGAACCGCAGTCAGTTTAAGTTGAAGTACCAGAAATATATCTGCGTCTCGCAATTGTGATAGGTGCCCATGTAGTGTGGCCTACCCCTCCGTCTCAGTGGATCTGCCAATGAGGTACAGCACCGCTGTGGCGCCACTGGATTCTGCCAGATGCGGCATCCGGCGACCTGATCTCAAAAGCCCTCCTACTATTATGAGACAAACTGTTAGGAGCGGTATTACGTCAGGAAACCGGCCACTGCTCCCACTTTTCCACTTAGTCTTTCACGCACGCACCGCCCTGCACCGACCACGCACCCGCACCCGCAGCGCGACGCCACGGCACGCGACGCGACGCACGCACACACCCACACTCACACAACGCCACCCACTCCTCACACACACACAACCACCAGCCTCCACACCAAGCACACACACACACGCAGCAGCACACACCCACTCACGATCTCAGCCACATCCACACATCCTGCACATCGCACTGAGCGGTACAGCTAGGCACTTACAACACACAGTTATCTCTCTCTGTTCGTAGGTTACTCAGCACCTGGCTATCTCCACATCTTTGCATCCACATGGCCGGCCTGAGGTGAGACGATTCCAAAATCGGATATTTATTTCATTCTCTTGTGCCTTATATGACCATTGAACTCGTCTGAATGCCAATTCTTCGATCTTCTCCCTCCCGCTCTATATCTCTACACTATATATACGTTCTTCATTTATCTTCTCTTCTTCTCTGCTTTGTCTCAGTCTTGTCGTTTCAATTTCTCCTACATTCTCTTCCTCCGTTTGTTCTTTCTCGTTGTGTCTTTCTCTCACGTCTCCTCGTTTCGACAAACGAAATGCCCAGCCTAGGCCCTCACGCTTTGCATCAGTATGCGTTAGAGGGTGCCGTCGGGTATACCCTGGCATTTAGATATGCCACGCTATATATTGACATAAACTAGCGCTCCTTACTGTATTCTCTTTCCTCCTTTAGGAAATATATGCATTTAGGGGACACTCTTTAAAAACCAAAGACCACTTACATGTCCACTTCGTACATCTCTCTAACCAGGGGATCTGCCTAATCTGAGACGCGTCTCTCAAACACCCAGGTACCCAATGGCTCGCGTAGCATGCTCGCCTGCCATTCCTTCACCAGTGGCAGCTACAGAGAGCGCATGTAGGAAGGCGTCAGTATTAATGCTTGCAAAGACTACCATGGTCATGACTAGCAGAATGTTAGTGTATAGATCTGCTTGACCTGCCACGAGATAGAATGCAATTCCCTGGCTCACTGCTGGAGGTGTTTCTGCAAAGTTTCTCACCAGTCATTCCGTCCTAATAGCAAGCTTTAGCTCGATCTGTACCATGTCACCTGGCCTATTACAAACCTGTCAGCTCTTGTCCTACGGCTGAGGATGGAGCGTGTACAGTGTGTGTGTGTGTGCCAATGCCGGCTATGACGAAAGTTCAGACGGTTGTACAGCGATGATTTAATATTTAAATACGCTCGCTGCTCATAGCGGGAGACTGCATTCACCAGGTGAACACGCAACTGCAGCTATCGTCGGCTGCAATGGGACACAGATGAACCTTTACATTCATATGAAACAATGCGACGCTGACTCGACCCTTACGTCCTGCACAACAGTGGACATGGATTCACACCACAAAGGTCGATGCAGGCAGAGGCTTATGTGCTAATGACACACATATCTATTCTTAAAAACATGTTGCTTACGTCTTGTCAATTCATTCATTTTACTCATACACAACACGTGAGCTTGAGATTCTGATCTTGAACATACTTCATTCAGATTTTGTGCCGCACATCGTCTTTCATCTTGATTGAGGCGTCATAAACATCAAGCATAAGCTTTTCGTTCAACGTTTTCTTTTCATGATTTGCGACACAGAAACTACAGGCCACGTGGACTACCTCTGTTGCCCAAAAGAATGAGCGCCGACAGTTGGCCTATATGGTGCGCGCTCGTTATAGGCAGCTCTCACATTAAACATACCCTCATATCCGTTTCCCCGTTTACCCGACAGACTTGAAACTTCGTATGTCAGGGATGTCATTCCCTCATGCCCTGAAACAAATTTGCCGCAAGGACCTAGGTCCACTTTGCCATTTTGGAAAACCCATATGGAAAACATTTTATTTTCATGACCATAGGAGATGCATAGCATGCTTACATAATCATCGTACCCTGATAAATCTTCTTTCGTGAACGTAACAAGTACAGATTCACTGCAAGTGTGGTCTTTGGATTCAGCACAAGTCCCTAAAGAGATTGAGATGGCCACGCTCTGTGCCTCCTACTACCAGTAATATATTAACACCTACGCTGAAAATATGTGATCCCTTTTTCTTGAAGTCTTTTTATTTGACATCAGGTGTGATGTATCTCTTAGGTCTCGACGATCCTACATCCTCTTTTACAGACAAGCCCTGATTACTGATACATCATATGCAACTTATCGCGGATACAATATCCTAAGACAACCACAAATATATTGAATACCACAAATTGCAAGTCTCATGACACATGAATAAGATACATGGCTAATCATACATCATGAACACCATTAACCACTCGTCGGCTTCACTTCATATATAGGTCCACTCTAATTCAGCATATTCTCGGAATACACACATCCCACGCCATCTCTATCACATTGGTTGAGACTGTCCACAACATATGGTCGCACGAAAAACTACAATTCCGATGTGTGGGATAAGCTCTTAGGACGTACTTCACTTCCATGTAAAAGACTTGCAGTTTGTTAATGCGTGCCAAAGGTGCCCTTTCACAAAGTATATGTGACTCAGGGTGTTGATTAAAAACACTTTTTCACATTGTTTCCATATTCATATAATCATCTTATTGTACGCCGTCAGTCTCATCCGGTACCGTACTCTGTGTACCTTGATCAGCTATTGGGATGACTGCAAATAATATTGGTGATTGCACTGCCTTCTGTATTCAGGCTGCTTTATTCACAACAAATCCTGCGCTGACTGACCGTTCTCTCCAGGCGGTTGCGTATTACTTCTCTGAAGGCACCATGTATGCTCACCATTTGCATTAGGCAATTTGCTCAATGCCGCACTTTCATGGACAAGTTTCCTCGTAATTTTAATGGAATCAACACGGCAGCAATGTAATTGTTACAGTTGAACCGGTAGGTCTACCCGCTACCGCCCGGTCCCGCCAGTTTTGAGCAATGTTTATCATTGCTCTAGATTCCCCATGTCACCCAGCTCTGGTCTCATCGCTCATGCGTACTTACTTGCCTGGCCACTTACTGTTGGCTGTGTCGTGATCAACTCACCATTCTCCCATATTACAATCTTAGTGAGGATGAGAAAACAATCAATAGTTGTGGTCTAATAGTAAATTAGACACGACTGCATTCTATCGTCATTTGTCCCTGGGTTAACAGAGATGCCAGCGGGAGAGAGAGGAGAGAGACACGATCCCGCAGAGGAGCAGAGGGACACGCAAGAGAGGAGAAGAGAGAGAGAAGAACAGAGACACCAGAGACAGAGACGGAGACAAGAGACGAGACAGACGACGAGCCAGAGACAGAGACAGAGACAGAGACATAGAGACAGAGACAGCGGACGAGACAGGACAGAGGACAGCAGACAGAGGACCAGAAGACAGAAGAGAGACAGAGAGAGAGCAGTGTGAGACAGAGAGAGGCAGAGAGCGAGACGAGAGCGATCGAGAAGCGAGAGCGAGCGAGGAAGAGCGAGAGAGAGCGAGAGGGCGATCGAAGAGAGAGAGAGAGAGGAAGCCAGAGAGTGCATGGTGCATGGCATTTTTTGTGGGAGTGTGAGAATTGTGTGTGTGATTCTCTCTCTGTTACCGCTTCTGAATCTCTTCTTGGTGTGCTGTATGGCTGTTTTGTCCTGCAATTATCCCATGTGGACCACCAGCCCAAGACGGACTCACCTAAAACCAAAACAGAGACAGAGAACAGTTCATATTTTGTCATTTTTGTATTTTTGTCTCATTTTCACAAAACATGTACAAGGAAGGAAAAACCTGAGGTATTTTGCGTCAAGCAGCCTAAGGTATCAGGATTTTATTTAAAAAATGTACCTAAATTCATCAATATTCTTAGATACCTTGCTATTTACACAACATAACAACAATAATAATAATAATACATCAATACCAACAATTATAGCAATTGGGACAGCCTGCATCTTCTCTTAACATGTTTTTAAATAATTATAACGACATCTTTTAAAAATTAAGAGACTAGAAGGAAAGCCTCAGAAAACTGAACACAGGAAATCCAGGTCTGACCTTACAGCAGCACAAAGGTATAGGTCAAAGGTCACAATAGAGAAAAGCTAACCAAAGTAAAAGAAAAAAAACACATATACGTACATCATAAATAAATAGACAATCTCGCACCAGCAGAGCAATAGCATTCATTTATTCACTTCTGAATCACGTTCTAGTTTCATCCCTTCCGTTTTGTTTTGTTTTTATCAAACCTTTGGAAAATAAGAGAGTGAGAGCGATAGACTGATAGAGATAGTGAGGGAGTGACATGCATTGTGCTGATGTGCAAGCAATTGTGTACCCTGCGCCAGGCTTGGCTCACTGAAAGATCCCCTGAGAACAAACGAAAGGTGGTGGTATATCTTTGTGTGTGACTATAAGTGTCTGTGTGTGTATGTGTGGGGGGGATTTGTTTCAGCTATGGGCTTCTCTCATATCCCAACACAGTTCAGTTCTGTGTGTGTGGGGGTGGGTCTATTTGGAAACTAGCCAACAGAGTGAGTTTAGCAGTGTGTTAGGTGGATGTCTCTAACATTGTCAACTGTGTGGATCTACTTGCATATACCGGTAGTTGTTGTCATGAGCCCTGGAGAAATCAACAGTCCTTGCTCTTTAGTACTGGGTTGAATAAGGTTCTTCATTCTCACTCACACACAGTAACCATCTCCCAGGAGATGCACTAACTGTAGGAGCCCACAATCACAAGAAATAACATCTTAATTACACTCAACTGAAGAGTCATCTCGGTGAACATAAGATGTTGAAAATACCTATTTTCAACGTATTTTCAACCACAAATACATATTTAACATATTTTCAACCCAAAATATGTATTTTCAACATCTTTTCAATGTAAATTCAACGTTTTCATGCTCATAGGGACTGTTCTTCACAATACCACACATCTGGTGATGTCACCAGAGGTAAGAGCAGGGGTGGGCAAACATTTTGGCTCGAAGGCCACATCAAGATTTAGAAATTCAACTGAGGGTAGCACAGAAGATTTGGGAACCGATTTGTTTGTCAAAATCAATTTCGGGGCCAGAAAAAGGGCAGTTATTTGAAAATATACAGGTCTATTATAATTTCTACAAACATTTTATCTAGTTTTAGACATTCAAGTGTGGCCTAGAGTAGTTTTTAAACCCCAAATAATAATTTGCCCCCCATTTTGTTAGTTGTTTATACTGAAACCTCCCATGGGCCGGATTGAATGAGCTGTAGTTTTCCCACCCCTGGGTTAGAGTATGTTGGTACCCTCTTAGGAAGTGGATGGGATACTCGTTTTTGAAGAGGAACAGAAAAGTGCATTTCAACGTCAGATGAAACCCAAAATACATCACTCTTCCTCCAAACAAGGAACAGCACATATTGCTTGCTTGTAGTTTTGTGTGCATGAGTGTGTGTGTGCATGAGTTTGTGTGTGCATGAGTGTGTGGTTGTATGTGTTTCATAAATACCATACAACAAAAACTGAGATTAACGAAGGAAAAGAAAAAAGTCCACAAAACATTCTATTATTTCTCATTACCAGAATGAACAGATCAAATAAATTACAACCAGGACTGAGATTTTTTGTTTTTGATTAAAAGTCCATTAAAATCGCTATATATATATTCATATAGTATATATAGTATTTGTCTGTCTGTCGCCAGCCACCCTGGAGCATGCTCTGAGAGGCTGGGGTGGGGTATACTTGGGGGGTGTGGAGTGAGACATGCGAGTACTGAACTCCACTACAGGGAGGGCGTAACTTAGACCTAACTCCTCTCCTCCCCACCGCCCCAACAGTCACGTCACACTGTTAAACACTGGAAACAAGGAAGCAGACGAGTATTGCGGGAAAATACAATGCCAGTCTTTATCAGTCACTATGAGTCCTCTTAAACTGCAAAGTCTTTGTAAACCATGATGGGCTGACACGCCAACATGGAGGATTCGTCATTGTTTTGATGCAGTACCACCGGTATAGACTCTTAGGAGAGTCTGAATAGTCTCTCTCTGCATTGTGCTGTGGTGCGTTTCTGGGGTACAGAGCTCTTTCTAAGTCTTTGTAATGAAGGGAGGGGCAGACTGAGCCATGCTGGGGGTTGTGGTTCTCTGGGGCTGAAGTCTTTGAAATGAAGGGAGGGGCAGACTGAGGCATGCTGGGGATTGAAGTCTTTGGGAGGAAAGCACTTAGCTATGTCTCAAATGACACCCAATAACGAAAATAGCACTATACTTTTGGTGACTTTTGGCCAAAAGTAGTGCACTATATGGGTGTTGTTTGAGATTTGCCCCTGGATCTGTTTTTCTTTAACTGACACCATACAGAGGAAATAGTTCACAGTTCATAGTTCAGTGTCAGTGCCCCATAGCTCTCCGTCTTTCCCCGTAGTTGTTCTCTTCAGAGCTTTGGTTGATAGTACTGTAAATGTAACCTAGGAAATCGACAGCCTGCTGAACCCCATGTCTAGTCCAGGAACACTAGCTAGATAAGGGACTCCCGGAATCTCTCTGATGTTTCTGTCTTCTCAGAGTTTGAGTCTTTAACACGGTCTGTTTGGGGAGCGTAAATTTCCCCCCTCTGTCCTCCCTCCTCCTTCAGGTCCGTTTCCCCTCCTCCCTGCGTGGGCCGGTTGTGGTCAGGAGTGCGGTTAGTCAGGACACCTCGATGATCTCCATGCTGCCAGAGAAGCTGGACTGCTTCCCCATCTTCTCCAGCTCCTCCCGGGAACGTGTCTCGGAGATGCCCTCCTCAAACTCCATCTGACAGCTGCGCCGCTTGAACTGCTTCTCGGTGCTGTTGGAGGCCGTCCCGTTGGCGACGGGCGTTGAGGAGTCCCTCTGTAATGGCGCTGATGACGACGATGCCCTTTTGTCCCGCTGCACTTTCTCCCGTAGCCGCACCCCCTCGCTACAACCGAACGCCACATATGCAGAGCTGCTTCCGAATCGCACTTCCACCCCTCCTCCTACGTCTCCTCCTAGTTCCACCCCTCCTCCTATGTCTCCTCCTAGTTCCACCCCTCCTCCTACGTCTCCTCCTAGTTCCATCCCTCCTTCCCCAACCTCTTCAGCCCCGAAGTACCAGGGGGCGTCGGCAGTGGGGGTGACAGGTGTGACTGGGGTGGTGGCCTGTACTGTGTCTCTGTGTTTGGTCCACATGGTTCCGGACTCTTTGGGGGGCAGAGAGAGAAGCATGGAGCCCTTCAGGCTCTCATCCAGGCTGGGGCTCTTGTGAACGGGCAGGGAGCGTCCCAGAGTCAGACTCAGGGACTGGGGGTGTACCGGGGAACTGGTTGTGGATCCAGATCCAGAGCCGTGCTTGGCTTTCCTCCTGGGCCTGGACGATGATGGACCTCCAGAACTGGGACCCCCAACGTCGAGACCTCCGATGCTGCCGCCGCACCCCGGGGAAGGGAAAGGTGACTCGGCCGAGCTGGGGCTGTCTGGGACAGGGGAGAACTGAGGGCAGACACCGTTGACAGGGGGGCTGTCCAGCTTACATAGTTTGGGCACGTCTTCGGAGTGTGTGGGCGCTGCCAGGCGCAGGCAGTGGGGGCTGCTGGGGGAGTAGACAGACTTGATGTCCAGGGAGAAGGATCGCTTCAGCCGGTTAGTGTCCAGGATGCGCTCGGCCGACAGGTGGAGGCCGTTGAAGCCCTGCTGGAGAGAAGTGGGCGAGGGGAGCTTCGGTTCTGGTGGGGTCTGGGGCTCTATTGATGAAGTGTCATATTGACCGTTGACTTCTGACCCTGAGCTGAACCCGTTGACCTCTGAGCCCTGGGATTGACCTTTGCTCTCTGAGGTCTTGTCGTCTGACAGCGCCTGGAGGAGCCGCAGCCCCTTCTCAAACTCCAGCAGCTGGCCCAGGAAGTTAAAGTTGGGCGATATTGAAGGCCGTCGGTCCTTCACAAACCTGGTCAAGAGGAAATAAGAGGGAAAAATGTTAGTTCCAGTTAGAGTTGGGGCTCCAGATGCAAAGTAAAGCAAAACAAATACTTTGTAAAGTTCTTCTAAGCTACTTCCTGTGTAAACCTAATATTCATCGTTGGGTTGTGTGCATTTAAGAAGCAGGTTACCCCCGAATGAACTGGTGTGAACTAACTGCCACACAAAAGATGATCCTAGGCAATGATCTCCAGACAACACAACTAGTTCCTACTGTACACTAGTTCCTCTGGCAACCAGAAGAATGTCATTTCTCAAGACTGGGGGGTACAGATGAGCGTATAGCATTTCTTGAAACACTGAGTCCACTTTTTAAAGATGCTGCAACTTAAGCTCAGCTGGTGGGGAGCGTCGGGTAGAGAGTGTACCTGTAGGCATCATCCGATGACAGGCCCATTGTCTTCATGATGTATGCGATGGCGATGGTTGCCGAGCGTGAGATTCCAGCCAGGCAGTGCACAATGACTCTGCAGTTTGACACCTTGGCTTTGTCTGTGGGAGGGGGGAACAAACACGTGTGAACACACACGGCTGTACACAAAACCCAGGAACAGGATTAGCTAGAACAGAGAGTCTTCTGGGAGAATGAAACACCCATCGAATTTGAGTTAGTTAGAATAGAAAGTCTCCCGGGAGAATAGACGGGTTCGCTGACAACGTCACGAAAACGATGCACACGCTTCAATGGGGCAGAAGGCAGTGTGTTGAGCTTCTGGATGGCCAGACAGCTGGCAACAATGACAAGAAACTGGCATGTGGTGAAACGTAAGTGTCTYGTTTCAGCTCGTTTGATCGTGTTCTTGATACCATGTCTTAATTTGAGCTGTTATGACTGACTGACACGTCTATGCTAATATGGCTCAAATTTGCTAGCTGGCAAGCTAACCAACAACTGTGTATTTGAGAGACAAGTGCTCATTGTGCAACTATTTATGTTTTCAACAAATATTGGAGACTAAATATAGTTTACATGTTAGCAGCAATCTAAGCCAAACCCGTCTGTTTGAACCATAGTTCTGCACGCATCGGCTTTGTTGCTAAACAACCAACCCGTCTACGGAACACCCATAGAAAACAAACCACCTCTTCAGCACAGGGGCTCGTCGTCATCACGATTAACCTCGCTTTGGGAGTGTACCACTTGTGAAAACAAGGAGGGTGATACATTACAATATTGTGATATACTGAATATGAGGCCTATTTCACTATGTTGTATGACATTCTTTTATTTTATTTAATCTTTAATTAACTAGGCAAGTCAGTTAAGAACAAATTCTTATTTACAATGACGGCCTACCCTGGCCAAACCCTAACCCGGACGACGCTGGGCCAATTGTGCGCCACCCCACGGGACTCCTAATCGGTTGTGATACAGCCTGGAATCAAACCAGGGTCTTTAGTGATGCCTCTAGCACTGAGATGCAGTGTCTTAGACCGCTGAGCCACTCAAGAGCCCCAATACACAGACATACATACACCGCTCCTGCTCAGGTTACTACTACTAGTGCATATTCTGCATATACGTGCATAATCATGGTCCTCTGTAGCTCAGTTGGTAGGTCATGGCGCTTGCACCGCCAGAAAGTGGGTTTGATTCCTGGGACCATCTATACATTTAAGCATGACTGTAAGTCGTTTTGGATAAAAGCGTCTTCTAAATGGTATATATTATATTCTCTGCACATGCAAAGACACACAATCATGACTTACCGATGAATTCATTGGTTTTCTCCAACCAGGGCAGTAGCTTCTCACAGTAGTTGTCGTTGACGGGGATCCGCATGAAGTGGCTCTCGCTRATGAAGTCAGGCTTGGGACAGGTGTTACTGGCATTCAGCACGTACGTGATTCCATTCTGAACCATCAGGTCCTACAGACAGACAGAGAGAGACACATGCAGACAGCGGACTGTTAGAAAAGGCAATAACAGAGAGCAACAACAACAAAGCTAATGCTTTATTGTACTTCCTTTCCTCTCACATTCCCTCTACTTCCCCTTGACTGCTACGGGCTCACCTTGTTGAGGACGTCTTTCTGTGATCCCAGGTAGAGGTGTGGTAGGATGCGTGTGGGTCCTATGTTAGCTACAGGTAGGCAGGGTTGGGATATGCTCATAGGCAGAGCTGGCTTGCTCTCACAAAGCCCGGGGAAACAGGAGGAGAATGCAGCAAAGCCCCCTAAAGGAGAAAAAGAGAGAGACAGAGAAATAAATACAATTTCCGGAATCAGCAAACGTTTGGGAGCTACTGCTCATGCACATACAGAACTCACAACTCCAACACAGAAACCTGCTTGACGTTACATTTTCCCTGTTGTCAAGTGAAAGTCTACACACCCCTTGCACAGTTGTAACATTTTCCTGCCTGGATTAAAATTATATWATTTTTTCCTACTGATCTGCATAACTTGCTCCACATTTTTTAAGTGAAAGAAAAAGTATTATCATGTTTTATTATTCTATATTTTTTTATTACTCTCCCTGACTGTGCACTGAATCCCCTTACATTACAGACTTGTGTTTCAACAACATGGCTGAACCAGTTCAAACTGTGTACATGCATAACAGTTGGAGCTCGATTGTGGGTTAGGGTTTCTGCTCCCGGCTCAGTAGGAAATCGTTCTCTGCTGCACTCTGGGAGATAGTTTGGCTGCTGGGCGGTGAGGAATGTGTGTGGCTGGCCCTTTAAGTGCAGACGGCTCCACTTTGGTCTGTGTGTGTGTTAAAGACTGTGTGTGTGTGTGTGTGGCTCTGTTTCCTTCATGAGCTCATGTCCTGTAGCAGAGCATTGCGTCAGGGCTGGGGAATGAGAGAGGCCACAGGTGCAGGGCCAGCACAGAGGCCCAGTAACATCCCCCTGACAACCGTGCAGTACACACACACTACCACCTGGGGCGGCAGGTAGCCTAGTGGTTAGCGTGTTGGGCCAGTAGCCAAAAGGTTGCTAGATCAAATCCCTGAGCTGACAAGATAAAAATCTGTCGTTCTGCTCCTGAGCAAGGCAGCTAACTGACTTGCCTAGTTAAATACAGGTTMAATTTTTWAAATAAAACACAGATGCGCAGCACACACACAACTGTGCAGTACATACACAGACATTCATACAGCAGCACTCAAATATATAATACACATTTGCTCACACTCCCTTTCAAAATCTGACTAAAACACACACTTACTCTGCATTACCACGGTTGTTTAACTTCTGGCTGGATGGGAGGAGAAGGGGAGAGCGAATGACCTCGCCAGGCGAGGGAAGGAGTGAGTGAGGGAGGGAAGAAGGAGTGCTTCAAGGAAACCCTGAGCCCCAGCAGAAGGATTAGAACCTAATCTTGGTTCAGTCCTGCCTGACCCTTTCTGGGCTACTGCCAAACACACACACACACACCCAAAGACATGACATCACCCTGCTAAACTAGCACACACAGGACATGACATGACATAGCCTAAAAGTGTAACACACACCAGGCTACAACACAACACCCTTTAACTCCACACACACAAAGCTGTAAGTAAGCACTTTGCTAGTAATATATAACTGGCATTGTAACCTCAGTTTCTAGTAATATATAACTGGCCCTGTAACCTCAGTTTCTAGTAATATATAACTGGCCCTGTAACCTCAGTTTCTAGTAATATATAACTGGCCCTGTACACCTCAGTTTCTAAGTAATATATAATGGCCCTGTAACCTCAGTTTCTAGTAATATTAACTGGCCCTGTAACCTCAGTCCTAGTAATATAACTGGCCTGTAACTCAGTTTCTAGTATATATAACTGGCCTGTAACCTCAGTTTTCTAGTATATATAACTGGCCGGCCTGCTTAACCTCAGTTCTAGTAATATATAACTGGCCCTGTAACCTCAGTTTCTAGTAATATATAACTGGCCTGTACCCTCAGTTTCTAGAATATATAACTGGCGTGTAACTCAGTTTCTCAGTAATATATAACTGGCCTGTAACCTCAGTTTCTAGTAATATCATAACTGGCCCTGTAACCTCAGTTTCTAGTAATAATATAACTGGCCTGTAACACCTCAGTTTCTAGTAATATATAACTGGCTTGTAACTCCAGTTTCTAGTATATATATAACTGGCCCTGTAACCTCAGTTTCTAGTAATATATAACTGGCCCTGTAACCTCAGTTTCTAGTAATATATACTGGCTCTGTAACCTCAGGTTATAGTAATATATAACTGGCCCTGTAACCTCAGTTATAGTAATATATAACTGCCCTGTAACCTCAGTTTCTAGTAATATATAACTGCGTCTGTAACCTCAGTTTCTAGTAATATATAACTGGCCCTGTAACCTCAGTTTATAGTAATATATAACTGGCTCTGTAACCTCAGGTTATAGTAATATATAACTGGCATTGTAACCTCAGTTTCTTCTAGTAATATATAACTGGCTCTGTAACCTCAGTTTCTAGTAATATATAACTGGTCTCGTAACCTCAGTTTCTAGTAATATATAACTGGTCCTGTAACCTCAGGTTATAGTAATATATAACTGGCCTGTAACCTCAGGTTATAGTAATATATATACACTGGCCCTGTAATCTCAGGTTATAGTAATATATAACTGGCCCTGTAACCTCAGTTCTAGTAATATATAACTGGCCTTGTAACCTCAGTTTCTAGTAATAATAACTGGCTTCTGTAACCTCAGGTTATAGTAATAATAACTGGCTCTGTAACCTCAGGTTATAGTAATATATAACTGCCTTGTAACCTCAGTTACAGTCAATATATATAACTGGCCCTGTAACCTCAGCTTAACCTACAGTGGATATGGGTCTGAACACAGAGCAAAATCTGCTGGGCTGAATATGGGTCGTGGTGGAGTCAGCGAGAGCAGAGTGTATTCTGACCAACAGACAGATAGACAGAAAGGCAGACAGACAGACGGCTATATCTGGTGCCTGTCCCTTTAAGACCAGAGAGCAGAGGATCAGAGAGGAAAGGAGGAGAGGAGGAGAGAGGAGAAGAGAAGAGAGGATAGAGGAGAGGAGGGCCTGCCCGTATCCAGCTATTAATGGCAACCGGCAGAAAGATGACATCACCTCTCCACATGCAGCAGACAGGCAGAGAAAGATAAATAAATAAATAAATGAAGAAAGAGAGTGAGTGAGTGAAAGAGAAAGACAGAAAGAGTGGCTCTTGTTATTACTAAGGGAGTCCCTCTTTCCTCAATTAGCACACTTTGTTTCAGCAGGAGTCTATGATATATTCCTCATTCTAAACCCTTCCTCCATWTGTAAAGGTCTTTATTCACACACTACAACGCTACATAAACAGGAAAAAAACACATCACTTAAGTGACATGTCCCTTTTCATTACAGGAGAGTTGTTGAGAGGACAGGGTCAGCATGGGATATTCTGAGAACCTCCCTTCCTCTCCTCAGGTACAGAGAGCAGAAATGAGGAGTCAGGATTGTGTGCCTGCATGGGTCTATTGAGGCCTATAGCGTTTCAGTAACATTGGGTCAACACCCATCATCACACACACCACTGGGATGTCCAAAAGTGTACAGTGGTCCTGTGCTGTGTTCTTAGTCACCACTGATAACACACAATCTCCCCGTCACCGTCGCTGCTAACCTGGCCTTCAGAGTTAATGTTGCTATGGCAACAAACTTGGGATGATGTGGTTGACTGTTGTTTCTATTGTCCCCGGGGTGCTGTCACTATGGAAAAACCCACCAAGGGCACGCACATATATTGTGCCCTCATACACACACACACACGCACGCATAGACACTCACACTCAGAAAGTACCCAGAGAGACATGCACTCACATCCCCCAAAAGCACCGGATGACACATCTCTCCATTTCAATCCAAACACACACATCACTGAAAATACCCTGTCACATACTGAGGCCCAGCTGTCTGATGAGATGACATCAGAAAGTCAACTGTCTGTAAGCGCTGAGATCACCTTTAGTCTTATGACCAAACACAGTCAGACACCAGGTCTGCGTCCCAAAATGGCACCCTATTCACTATGTAGTGCACTACTATTGATCAGGGCCCATCGGGTTCTGGTCAAAAGTAGTGCACTACATAGGGAATAGGGTGCCATTTTGGGATGCACAAAACACTCAAAAATAATTATGGGCTAAAAACAGACAGTGGACAGAGCACGTTGGGTTATTTTGACCCAGCCAGTTAGGTTGCGTGAATAACCCAACATGTTGGGTTGTTGGGATTAACCAAACATAGGTTAATTTAACCATCAATTGGGTATTTTTTACTTTCATGCTATGTTGACCTAGCAGCTGGGTCTTTTTTTAGTGTAATCCTTAGGTTCTTTTTAGGAGGCGTGGCTTATTAGGGACTTGGCTTTCAGCTAGATGTTATTGGCCAACCATGAGAATAAATGTCCTATATATATATATATATACACACATTCTTCAGATTTACTTTTGTGTTATTGATTCTTGTCTTTTTGAAACCAGGCTGTTGGAAGAGAGAGCCCAGGTGTGGCATGGGCACTCTGGGTCTTTGCTTTTCCTTATGTCTTTACTTTTGTTAGTATGTTTAGTTCTTGTTAACTTGTGGTAGCTTTCTCAGTTTTTGGCTCTAGTTGCTTATGGTTGTGTAGGGTGGCCCGGTATAGCAAATTGTTTGTTAACTTTTAGCTGGGGTGGCTTTTTGGCTGGCTAGCTTGCTAATTAGCTTTCTGGCTAGTCTAGCCTGCTAGCAGTTGGCTAACTTGCCCCTCAGCTTGTGTTAGCTTACTGTTCTCTCTCTTTGCGTCAACCTTTCTTCCTGTTCTCCTTTTTGTCTAGCCAGCTTTAGCTTTCTTGTCAAGGTATCTAAGTGTTGGCAGCTGTTAGTTGTGTTGTTTGTTAGTTTTCTAGCCTGCTAGCTTGCTAATTGCTGTCTAGCTTAACCGCTGGGTTGCTCACCTACTAGCCTTCTCTGTTCTTAGCTCTCCTGTATCCTCACTATAGTTAATTGTTTGTCAGCTATGATCTATTTTAGATTTAGCGTGCTGGCCGGCTAGTTTTGCTGGTTTGCTTTAGTTTAGTTTGTTGATAGCTTTGTTGATAGCTTTGTTGATAGCTTGCAAGATGGCGAACCTCGGCCTGCTAGCCTCCTCATCCTGCTAGCCATAGCCTACTAGCCTTTTAGCCTAGTATAGCCTAACCCCTTTTCAGCTCGTTGTACCTTCTAAGACATTTGGTTATTCATAGTGGGCCTGCATCATGTCAGACCCCAAGCTAGGCACGAGGAAGCACCACAGTGTGCGGTTTCTCTTGAAACTTAAAGATGGGAAAACACTGGATTTGTTCAGATTGGACTTCTCCAGAAGGTTCTTGCAAAATACCCTTAAATTCAATCCAGGTGTTATAAACTGCATTCTTGGGTTGCCTTTAGCATATAGGTTCGATGTGAATTTCCAGACAGCAGCTTTGTTGAAAGAGTTCTAGACCAGGTATGAAAACAAAAAAGCTAAGTTTGATCTGTTCACTGTGGAGAAATTGTCGGAGGAGGCCACTACTAAGGTGGTGGTCATCAGAATGTTCAAAGAAACAGTGAGTGGGGAAGACACATGCTTTTGGCTGAATAGAAATTGTAAAGTGACAGGTGCACCTAAAAAAGTAAGAGATGCTGAAGCCATCTGGAATTGCAGCTGGCGAATTCCAATCCAACAAAGAGCAGATCTATAAGGGTTTGGGGGCTTACATCTGCCCTCTGTAACGGTGTTGGGAGAGAACCAGGGCTTCCTACAACTTATTTAGGAAGTGTGGAGAGCGAGTGGTGTGCAGGGGACTGGGCCACTCCTTGGACTGCTGGAACCGCAGAAAGTTTAATCTCTGTGATGAGGCTTTTCTCTACAGAGATTGCCACCAAGTGTACTCAAAAGGCACCCAAGGGTGGCTCTGGTGTAGTGAGAACTGAGCAGGGGTTGGTCATTATTGTTGATGCGGTGGAAGTTGCAGGTGAGGAAATGGAGGCAGGAATTACAGAAGTTGGTGTGCTGGGAGGGCAGGTTGGGAGGTTGGTTCCTCTGAGACTAGACCAAGAGTCTTCCTCTCAAGCTCCCCTAACACTTTCCTTATTAAACAACATCACTTTCCCTGAAAACACCCCAAACCTACTGTCTCTTCAGACCATTCTTGTGGCCTCCACCCATGCACATCCCCGAATCACAAAAGGTTGATTGAGGTTCAGAAAAGTGGAGAGGAGGTGATAGAAGTGACAGGTGGCACGCTTGGTGACTGGGCTCCACGTTGTTGTTGGGGTATGAGAATGGGCGTCTCCTGACCCTGATCCTTGAAAACGTATTATTGCCATTTATTATGTGTTTTTTCCTCTCTCCTTTGTGTTTGATCCCACTCCAGACAAAGAAGCTGATGGAGGGACAGATCTTGGCACCACCTGGTGGTAGGAGCAGTGCGTTGCGGCTTGCTCATGGACTGGGCTTCAGGCTGTGTTGTTGGGGTATGGAAAGGGGCATCGCAGGCAGCCAGAGGGGACAAATGCAGCATTGTCTTGAGGTCACACACTCAAATGGCACAATCCATTTTTTACTTTGAAAACCAGAGTATCGGTGTTCAAATGGGATCTTGTTAAACCTCTGTGTAGGGTTGGGCACAAATGGTTACATCGCGCCAACATCTTGCAAAGTTTGGTCTGTACTGCTTGGCCAAGCCGGTGCATAGGTATATCCTGGATAACCACCCAGGAGCCTCTCTCGACCAGTGGCTGTCGTGTGTCCGGCACTACAGTCAGAGACCACTGCCACTAGAGACAAATGCAAGGAAGCCCCCCCCCCCTCAGTATCCTGTGTATCCTCAGTATCCAGGGGAGGTCTTGCCAAGAACATTGCTGCTGTACAGGGGGAGCCAGAGACCCTTTTCAACGCGGGACTCCACCAAGCTCTGGCTCACCCCCTCCAAACGACATGGAAGCCCTGCAGACCTCCACAGACTTGCTGGTGTGGATGCATGTGCCAACATTTGTTGACACTGCTTATTTAGAATGTAATGTGAAAATGTAAATTAGTTTGATAAAGAGTAATGCAATTATTTATATACCTTATTGTCTAGTAGGGTATATGACTTAATATATCCCCACAATGGAATTTACTTGGGTTTTAGGGAACTCATACATTTCCATAAGCGTCATTGAAGCTACAGAATTTAATGTTCAACCTTAACATGTGATAACTATGCAACAGAACAGATGAACAGGAATGACATTTATTCTCAAGGTTGGCTATAACTATCTGAATGCCACGCCCCTACTAAACTACAACTCGTCTTCAGATCTCACAGCACCGATAGATGGATTATCTGACAACATCACCAAAACGATGCACATGCTTCCATGGGGCAGAAGTCAGTGTGTTGTTGTGATTCTGGATGGCCAGATAGCTAACAACAATAACAAGAAGCTGCCATGTGGGGAATCGTAGGTGGCTCGTTTCAGCTCCTTTCATCTGGTTCTTGATATCATGTCTTGTTTTGAATGATTTCATGTTAATGTTAATATGGCTCAAATTTGCTAGCTAGCAAACCAATAATTGTAACAATGTCTAAAGCACTGCATCTCAGTGCTTGAGGCGTCACTACAGACCCTGACAACCGGCGTGATTGGGAGTCCCATAGGGCGGCGCACAATTGGCCCAGCGTCGTCCGGGTTTGGCCGCTGTAGGCCGTCATTGTAAATAAGAATTTGTTCTTTAACTGACTTGCCTAGTTAAATAAAGGTTAAATATATATATTTTTTTTAAACAATGTATTTGAGAGGCAACAAGTCCTCATTGTGGAAATGTATTTATGTTTTCAATAAACACTGGAGACTAAATATAGCTTACATATTGTCAATAATCGAAGCCAACCCCGTCTGTTATGCCACCTAGTTGCGCACGCGTTGGTTTTCTTGCTAAACAACCGACCTGTCTATAACCCAGCAACAATAACCCAGCAGTTTTTCAAGAAAACAACCCAACTAAGTGACCCAACGCCTGCAATTAGGTCAAGCAAGTGCAGCTCAAACTGAAAAAAGCCTGTCGTTTGAAGCTCCTGCTCCTTTTAGTTTCAAAACAACTGTTCTTGGACCAGTTGCCCRTTCCCCACAGTCTCACCTTCACCATTATGAACTGAATAGCCAAACTGACCCTGGTTGTTGAGTAGCCATCCACCTTTCAGTCTATGCATGGTAAACAACTCACTGGAAAGAGGGCGTCACAATGGGCCCACCAGCCAGCACAGACTTCCTATTCCCCCCCACATCCCATCTCCACTGTCCCAACACTCCGCAGCTTATATAATGTGTTTTGTTCTCTCCTCTCTCGGAGCGGCCGGGCCCTCCCTCGTTTACCGAATGGTCTCTCTCTCCCCTTTTTATCTTTCCTTCTCTCCCTCCACAGGGCACTCAATGGGGAGAAGTAGGGTAATGTACACAAATCAATACAATCTAAAAATGCGCCACATATGAATGAATTTCATAGAGAAACAAGTTTACAAGAAGTGTATATCAACATATATCAATGTATTGTAGAAAGAAATGGAAAGCTTGTGCAAGTTCATGAGGACAAATGATCCCTGCTCGACACAGAAACACATGGATTGTTTGTTGCCATAATTTGGAAAGCAGAAATGCTTTTTCACCAACACAAATCACATCCTCCATTACTACAAACACTGTCTTCTGGTGAATTTATCCTTTATTTAACTAGGCAAGTCAGTTAAGAACAAATTCTGATTTGCAATGACGGGCTACCAGGGAACAATGGGTTAACTGCCTTGTTCAGGGGCAGAACGACAGATTTTTACCTTGTAGGCTTGGGGATTCGATCCAGCAACCTTGCGGTTACTGGCCCAAAGCTCTAACCAGAATTGGTGAGTTATGATACAAGGTCTGTTTATATGGCCTGAAATCACTGAGATATTGACTGAACAGAGAGAGAGAGAGAGAGAGCCTGTCTGTAACATTACGCTGTTGGTCCTATTGACTGGCCCTCAATACTAGACCCCTCTCTGTGTGTTTGTGTGTGTGTGTGTGTGTGTGTGTGTGTGTGTGTGTGTGTGTGTGTGTGTGTGTGTGTGTGTGTGTGTGTGTGGTTGCATGGGTGTGTGAGGCTTTCAGCTGCATTATGCCTTAATGGAGGGGAACACACACATGCACACACACACGCACACTCTCCCTCTCTTCTCCATCCCGGGGGCATTGATTTGCCTGAATGACTGCCCTCCCTCCATCCCTCTCT
The DNA here is from genome assembly GCF_002910315.2 of Salvelinus sp. IW2-2015. Lineage (NCBI taxonomy): Eukaryota > Metazoa > Chordata > Actinopteri > Salmoniformes > Salmonidae > Salvelinus > Salvelinus sp. IW2-2015. The sequence continues at coordinate 2,417,931 of NC_036853.1, forward strand.
TCTATCGTTCATATGGGAGAGACATGACACCATCCTCTGTGCCCCTCCAGCTGTCCCCTGTGCTCTGTAGGGGACATTAGCATTTCAATGTGTGTGTCCCCCCCCTCCCTCTCCCCACTATGACATCATTGCACACATGCCCCACTCCACTCTGCTCCACAAAGAGTCTGCTACAGCAGCAGGGGGCCTGAGGGTAGCCACTAGATCAGCATGTTACAAAGAACACCACAATTGCAATATAGAGGATTGAAGGGCAACCAGTATCTGTTTGTGCCTATGTTTATGTGACGGTAGATTTAGCATGTGGCTAACAAAGATCTATACGTCAGTACGGTAGCGTTAGCATGTGGCTAACATATCTTTTTTGTTGAGTTGAGTTTTATTTCAGTATACATGGCAGCTAAAAAACTGAATTGTATGTACATCAATATATTTAAGAAAAAGTAAATGTCAATACATGTGTTAGCTAATCTAGATCCATATGTTATGGTAGCATTATAATTTAACTATGTGTGTTTGAGTGTAAGTAGTGAAGCTGGTCTGCAGCAGCTAGGCAGCTAACCTGAGGGCAACACAATCTAAAAAGAACCATTAACAACACCTCTATTCTCAACAGGCAACGACAAACGTGTGATTTTTGTCTCTCTCTGGGCTAATCTGCCCATCTGCCTTGAAGCTGTGGTGTGAACACATGCATACGAGCACGCAATGGGCAGTGTGAACAGGACCAGGTGTTGGGCTAACTGCACTGAACCAGCTCACTGCACTGAAACACATGCATACTATACTCTGATGCAGTATACACACTCTACAGCACATCTATACATACAGCAAATTGGCCAGTGTTACCTAGTGTTGATTTTTAGGATTGTTTTTAATATCTATGTTTTTGCATGTTCATTGATTGACTGATTAATCTTATTCTATATAAAGATAAATAACATACATTTTTCTAAACTAATCCAATCAGTTAGTTAGATGTATTGCACCCATTACTGAAATGGTTTTGACAGTCATTCTGAAAGCAGGTTGCCTGTGAATATACATTCCAACTGTTGGATATTCTATCTGTGACTGGATTCCAAAAGGAACTACACATTACTTTGCAAGCCAGCAAAATGTGACTTGCAGGCCTGATGTGGCCTGTAAACCAGGAGGTTCTTAACATCACTGTGTTACGGTAAAACTTGGCCATAAAAGTGAGGCCTTATGATATATGTAATGTATTGTCATAAAAGTTTAATTTTAACGGTAACATTCATCTACAGGAGCAAAAATGAACAATTAAAACAACCATGTCTCTGTCACTAACAAATACAGTCATGGAAAGTAACTCTACGGTTTACACGAAAAGGAAAGGCACAGTGGGAAATGATATTGAGGCGTGGCTTAAAGTGGGCGTGACTTTCAACACATTATTTTTATCTACCCGTGAGCGGAAGTGTTGTACCAGTTTAAGTGGTCCATGATTATGTAACTACATTTTCAGCATATTGGTTACCAGTTTGGATGTTTTTGGAAGTACTTAAGAGCATGTTGCAATGAAGATGTGAAAATACTATTGTAACGTCCTAAACCCAATAGACTGCTTTGCGTAATGGTTAAAAAGACTATATGAGGTGTTATTGCATAACACCATTGGTGCAAACTATATACACTTCATTGTGTTAAAAATACTATATGAGGTGTTATTGTGTAACACTAAGTGTAAATTCCCTAACACTAACAAAGTGTAATAGTGTCAGCACTAAGCACAGTGTTAATTTAACACTGAAAAGTGTGGACCTGTATAGACACTGTCCCAGTGTTGATTTAACACTGGATCATTTGCTGTGTATATAGCTAGACATACAAACACACGTTATGTTGGAAATACACAAACTGTACAGTATATCAATGCACACTGTGCACCACACACATTTTGGAAATGTAACACTTCATCTTCTGCTGTGTGAAAGGTGTAACATAGCTGGCTTCACACACTGCCGATGCAGAAGAGAGAGAAAGAGAAAATAGAGTGGGAGAACCAGAGAGAGCAACAGAGGGCAGAAGAAATGGGCCTTTGTGATAGTTTTACATGTCAATGACCACAGGTGGAGAGAGCGTGAGCACTAACCCGGACAATTGTGCGGTGCATCATGGGTCTCCCGGTCACGGCCGGCTGTGACAGAGCCTGGACTCAAACCAGGATCTCTAGTGGCACAGCTAGCACTGTGATGCAGTGCCTTAGACCACTGCGCCACTAGGGAGGACCATGCAACTGTATTAATCAACAGTCTGATACTGTATAAACTGAATACAGTAGATTACCGTAGAATGTACAGTAAAATACCATACATTTGTTTTACAGCACACTAMGACGTGTCATTTCAACAGTCAAACACTGTAAAATGCACAGTAAAATACTGTAAATGTGTTTTACAGTATTAATTATGTTGCATTGTGAAAAACTGTTGTGGGCGGGGAAAGACTCTGTGGCTCATTAACATATTTTAAACCGTGCTTTGTAAGAGGCTTTATTTGTTGTACCCGTGAGTACCCCCGCAGAATACAGTAATATATTGTATTTTAGGAATTCTTCAAACCTTGTCCTGAACCTCTACAGTAACTTACTGGCCAATTGTTGCCAGTGATTTACTGTAATTCAGAATACAGTTCAAAAACCTTTTGAACTCTAGTGCACAGTATTGTTGTTTCTCACCCATTAACATATTTTGAGGCGTGTCTTATAAGAGGCTATATATGTTGTGCCTGTTAATGAGAGTCCTGTACCAATTTAAGTGATATGTGGTAGTGATTCCCTACCAATTAAACGTATATAGGGAACAGATCAAAGCGGCAGTAAGTCACAGACCTTTAAAGGTTGAGTGGCTAGCCATGTCCTTTTGATCTGTTCTGCCCGGTAGTATTGATATTTTACAATCCTTTGTTAAGGCTTAAAGTGAAAATGATAGAAAACACCATATATCAGTTGGCATAGTGTAATATATCATTAAATATTCACTATTAGCAATTGCTGATTTTATTTGATACAATTTAAGAATAAAGTACTATCATGCTGTTTTGCTATATATATTTACTGCAGCATGCTGTAAATGATGGTGCATTGTTGAGAATGAATGTGTCCAGAGAAAGAATTGCTGGCTCATTAACATATTTTAAGGCTTGCCTTGTAAGAGGATATATTTGTTGCACCTGTTAGTGAGAGTCCTGTACCATGTAAGTGATATGTGGCAGTAGTTCCCTAACACCTAAATGTATGTAGGGAAAAGGTCAGAGGTGTAAGGTTAAATAAAGGTAAAATAAAAAAGTAGCAGAGAAAGTATCTTTTAWTGGTTGAATATTTACCTATGTCCATATTTACCTATGGCCTCTAGATGTGCAAGCGATAAATAACATAGATTATTCATCAATTCAAAATGCCTACAGCCATGCTGCTTGCTATAATCCCTTATAACTACAGTAACATACTGTAGACAACAATGTGTACTGTTTAATGCTTACTTTTACTGTATTGTACTGTGTTTCATTGCTCTGGCATTAAGTTACCATGAATACTGTAAATTAGATTACAGTAAAACAATTGGTACCGTAAAATGGATTACAGTATCTGTACTCACTGGCCAATTGCTGCCGTAACTTACTGTCAATTATACAGGAAATGTTTTACAGTGTACTGCAGCGCTGAGCTCTCTCTCTCCCTTTCTCTGTCATCTCTTTCTAACCTACTGACAGTCCTCCCCAGATTGGGTCAGTACACACCTCGTAGCGCCCTCCCCTCCTTGGTCCTGCGGACTCTGATCTTCAGCCTCCTGTCTGACTCCTGCAGGACAGGCCAGAAACAGTCCTCAGCCGGGGCTATGACCACGTCCAGAGGCATCACCCTCAACACGCTCAACATACACGCGTTCTAGTGCACTCAGATCTGGAACACACTGACTGCCGTCCAGACCAATGGAGTCCAACAGGAAAAAGTTAGCTGAACGGCTAAACAAACAAATCACTTGTTCCGAAAAACTTCAGAGGGAAAGCCGGTCCGGTCTAAAATTCCACACTACAAAGTCCCAGCTGTCACTACTCCCACTGGTGTTGACCAAGTCCAAGTCCAAACTCAGATCCCAAAGTCCAAGGAGGGAAGGAACCTTAGTCCCCGAACTCAAGAGAACGGACGGAACCCACTTCCAGAAAGTAAACTACTTCCAAACATCTGTAGATGTACTGCCCACAAGTTCCACAAGTCAGTTCTAGAACTCATTCAGTTCAAATCCACCAAGAATCATATTTTTCCTATAATATCTACCAAAGCCATAGAGGTCCAGCAGTATTTTGAGGAATAATGAAAGGAAGAACTATGGAGAGAAGAAAGAGGAAAGAGTGTACATGTCTGTCTGTCTGTCTGTAGCTGCTACTGAGTGTCTCTCCGTGTGTGTGAGCCCACAGGCAGAAGAGCAGTACCCTATTGTTGTGCTGTTTCGCTCTCCCCGTCTCTCATTCGCTCACACTTCTCCCCCTCCCTCCCTGCTTCCCTCTCTCTCTCCCTCCCGCTCCTCTGTGTAGAGGATGACGTAGTTGTTCTCTCTCTCCTCGCTCGCTCGCCCGGAGGGTGAATGAGCTCACTTGCCGTGAGCTCAGACTCTGACCCTGCCCTCCCCCTCTCCCCTCCTACCTCCCACTCTTCCTCCCTCACTCCCTCCCTCTCTTGTGGAGCCAGTGCTCCGTCATAGCTAATGTCTAAGGCATGTAACCGCATTCCTTACTCACCAGACAAATATGTGGTCACCTCAGGGGCCTAGTGAGCTGGAGCAGGGAGAGACAGCAACTACTGCTCTATGGGTTTTAGCAAGATACACACTGCATCTCTATGTGTTTGTGTTCAATTATATAGTTTGTGATTTATAATGTGCAGTGTGTATACAACAAGTAGATGACATCGCTCCCTCTGAAACACATCACTCTCTGCCTTTGCAAAACACACACCCAATGCCTATGTGTGTTTAATTAAATAGGGTATGTTTTCTGATGTGCAGTGTGTGTGTGTGTGTGTGTGTGTGTGTGTGTGTGTGTGTGTGTGTGTGTGTGTGTGTGTGTGTGTGTGTGTGTGTGTGTGTGTGTGTGTGTGTGTGTGTGTGTGTGTGTGTGTGTGTGTGTAGAGGAGGGGTGTGATATAGACAGTGTGTTATAGTGTGTGTGTGTAGAGAAGGGATGTTAATTAAACACTGAGTTTTAGAACGTGCATGTACTGAACAATGTGTGTGTACCAGTATGTCTTTCATTAGATAGTGTGTGTTCACACTGAACAACAAGTGTGTGTGTGTTATGTATCACATATTAGTGTGAATGTATCAAATTACATTTGTGTGCTTTAGAGAATTTGTACGCGCTTACAGTGCCTTCAGAAGGTATTCACACCCCTTTACCCTTTCCATATTTTGATGTGTTACAGTCTGAATTTAAAATAGATTAAATTTAGATTTTGTGTCACTGATCAACACACACACAACCCCATAATGTCAAAGTGGATTATAATTTTTTTGAACATTTTCAAAATTGAAAGTTAAATGTAAAGCTGAAATGTATTGTGTCAATAAGTATTCATCCCCTTTGTTATGGCAAGCCTAAATTAGTTCAGGAGTAAAAAAAAAAAGCTTAATAAATTGCATAATAAGTTGCATGGACTCATTCTGTGTTCAAAAATAGTGGTTAACATGAATTTTAATGAGTACCCCATCTCTGTACCCCACACATACAATTATCTGTAAGGTCCCTCAACCGAGCAGTGAGTTTCAAACACAGATTCAACTACAAAGACCAGGGAGGTTTTTCAGATTGGTAGATGGGTAAAAAATGTTAAAAGCAGACATTGAATATCCCTTTGAGCATGGTGAAGTTATTTATTACAATGGATGGTGTATCAATACACCCAGTCACTACAGGCATCCATCTTAACTCAGTTGCAGGAGAGGAAGGAAACGGCTCAGGGATTTCACCATGAGGCCATTTGTGATTTTAAAACAGTTACAAAGTTGAATGAGGATGAAAACTGAGGATGGATCAACAATGTTGTAGTTACTCCACAATGCTAACCTAAATGACAGAGTGAAAAGAAGGAACCCTGTACAGAATAAAACTATTCCAAAACATGCAGCCTGTTTGCAACAAGGCACCTAAGTAATACTGTAAAAAATGTGGCAAAGAAATTAACTTTGTTCTAAATAAAAAGTGTTATGTTTTGGGAAAATCAAAAACGACACTTCACTGAATACCACTCAAGCATGGAATCATCATGCATCATGCATCATGTTATAGGTATGCTTGTCATCGGAAAGGAATAGGGAGTTTTTCTGGGATAAAAAAAATGGAATACAGCTATACGAACAGGCACAACCCTAGAGAAAAACCTAGTTCAGTCTGCTTTCCACCAGACACTGGAAGACAAATTCATCTTTCAGCAGGACAATAACCTAAATCACAAGGCCAAATCTACACTGCAGTTGCTTATCAAGACAACATTGAATGTTCCTGAGTGGCCTAGTTACATTTTTGACTTAAATTGTCTTGAAAATCTATGGCAAGACTTGAAAATGGCTGTCTAGCAATGATCAACAATCAACTTGACAGAGCTTGTAGACTTTTAAAAAGAGCAATGGGCAAATAATGTACAATCCAGGTGTGCAAACCTCTTAGAGACATACCCAAAAAGACTCTGTAAAAGAACTGTAATCGCTGCCAAAGGTGCTTCTACAAAGTAATGACTCAGGGGTGTGAATACTTACAGCATGTAAATTAGATATTTCATTTTCATTTTCAAGAAATTTGCAAAAAATATCGAAACACATGTTTTCACTTTGTCATTATAGAGTATTGTGTGTAAAAAAAAATATTATACATTTTGAATTCAGGCTATAACATAACAAAATGTGGATTAAGTCAAGGGGTATGAATACTTTCTGAAGGCACTGTATTTATGTGTTGTGCAGTATGCGGCATGTATTGGAGTGTGTGAGTATTCAATTCAATTCAAATAACTCTTATTTCCTGGGAGGGAACTTCATGTATGGTGAAGAATGGTACAAACAAGACATATAACAACATAGAACACAAAAACATGTAGGCTACAGTATAAAGGATTAGACACATTCTATGTAATTCCAGGGTATATCCACATATATACAAATACAAACTTCAATAGAGTTAAGTAGTTTAATGGATGTTGGCACAAAACGAGATGCTGCTCTCTTAGATTTGAATGGGAGAGCTTTATACMTGGGCCTGGGGGGTAGCGGGCTATGCTGGTCTATACCTGGTCATTTAGTGTGTTTGTTATGTCAAACGCTATTTGTTCCCCCTTCTTCCTCACTCGTTTTTTTGTAAATCTCACTGAGGGGTTCCTGGCTTGCTCCAGGAACCCCACTGATTCTTAATACCCTGTCCAATTATTAAACTTCCTTTCCCCTCCATAGAAAGAACACAGATACACAGTGTGTTGAAAAAGTATTTAGCCCCTTTCTGATTTTCTCCAATTTTGCATATTTTTTATAGTGAATTATCAGATCTTCAACCAAAAACGAATATTAAATAAAGGGAAACTGCGTTTACAAATAACAACAACAAAAAACTTTTTTTTTTTATTTAATGAACAAATTTATGCAACACCCAATTCTCCTGTGTGAAAAAGTAATTTCCCCCTTACACACAATAACTGGTTGTGCCACTTTTATATGCAATGACTGTAACCAAATGCTTCTTGTAGTTGTTGATCAGTCTCTCACATCACTGTAGAGGAATTTTGGCCCACTCTTGCATGCAGAACTGCTTTAACTCAGCGACATTTGTGAGTTTTCAAGTATGAACTGCATGTTTCAAGTCCTGTTGCAACATCTCAATTGGGATTAGGTCTGGAGTTTGACTAGGCCATTCCAAAACTTCAAATTTGTTGTTTTTTAACAATTTTCTTGTAGACTTGATTGTGTGTTTAGAATAATTGTCTTACTGCATGACCCAGCTGCACTTCAGCTTCAGCTCACAGACGGATGGCCTGATATTCTCCTGTAGAATTCTCTGATACAGAGCAGAATTCATGGTTCCTTCTATTAAGGCAAGTCGTCCAGGTTCAGAGGCAGAAAAGCATCCCCAAACCATCACACTACCACCACCATGCTTGACCGCTGGTATGAGATTATTACTGTGGAATGCAGTGTTTGGTTTTCGCCAGACATAATGGGACCCATCTCATCCAAAAAGTTGACTCAAGTTTGCCAAAAAAGCACCTGGAAGCTGCTGGATGATCATCAAGAATCTTGGAAGAATGTTCTATGGATAGATGAGTCAAAAGTACAACTAGCGGAGTGGAACTATCCTTCCATGAAGTTGCATTATTTTCCAGAGAACGCATAGAGCCCGGAGGTGATTATCTCTTTCATACCATGGCTATAATTTAACACATTTGCCGCTAGAACTGTGTTTATTTGCCGGTAGAATTGTGTTCAACATCTATTGAAGTAGCTCGACAGTTTACTAGATAGCTACAGTAGTTGCCTTGGTAACCAAACAAACAGACTTCCTAGTTTAACTAACCAAACCATCTGTCCTAGCTTGCTTTTATGAAAATCCAATTCAACAATGCCAATAATGTTTTCAATTTAACTTTTGCTCAAACATAGAACATGTAAGAATTAACTATAGCCATTGAATTCTACCGTGCAGATATACCGTTGGGAAATAATGCACACTCTAGAATGCCCTTCAAGTCAATCAGAAACGAGTATTCAACAATCACATGGTATAATGAGTTTTGAATTCCAGTATGGATAGACCATTTTGTGTAAGTGTGTGTGTACAAGATCTCGTTGTTTTACCAATTTGACTTCAGATTATGACGTTTATCCATGTTTCTCCAAACGTCACATTTCAAAGTGTTTTTGACACCCTGACTACTCCTGCTCAGCATCGTTCCGTTTCTCCAAACGTCACATTTCAAAGTGTTTTTGACACCCTGACTACTCCTGCTCAGCATCGTTCCGTTTCTCCAAACGTCATATTTCGAAGGGTAACGGTTAAGGGTTAAGGTTTGGAGAAGGGTTAAAACATTAACTTTAAGCATTGGGATAGGGTAAAGGGTAAAAAGAATATATAACTGAGGGTCTATCACTGGAATTGAAGATGCAACCGTTGGATCTGGAGTCATGGGATTATGCCCATCTGCTTTAGCAAGCCAACTTGATGGCAATAGCACTCACTGTTGCCCCTAGTGGCCAGTTCTGAAGGCATTTCCTGACGTCCTCCGGACATGTCAGACGCCCAATTTTGAACAATCTGCATGTTCCGGCTCTTGTCTTAAGACACTATGTTCTCGCTCGGGGAGCAGTGAGAAAGAAAGAACACAAACACACACACACACACACACACACACACACACACACACACACACACACACACACACACACACACACACACACGATGCCTTACGATGCCGTATGACAAACATGTAGGCTAACCATAGAAATAGAATCCACCCATTATGCCATCATTGCTTTGAATGGGGAGGCCCGTTCTATAGATTTTATTTCTATGGGCCAAATGTCCTCACGCTAAGCAACGAGGATTAGCTGCTCTGTTTTAGGAAGTGAAAATCTAAATAATCATTTTGATCATCAAGTTAAAATGTAGTTATTGTCACCCTAATCCTACGATTATCTAGATTATCTTTCTAATGTCAACGCCAATCATTTTCTTCAGGTATGATCACAGAACAATTGTAAAATATACTACATTGTTGCAGTAAAAATCGTTAACTGAATGAGCTACATTGTAAAGTTTTGTTTTTAGCCTCGTAATGGTTGAGGTTTGGATTGGGAAGGGCAGACTGATCCAAGATCTGTGATTAGAGGGAAGTTGTTATTCCTATAACCCTGTGAGTGAGTGACTACAGTGGTGGAACTAGCAGTAGGCCAGCGTCTGTGGTCCACGATGGTCAGAGAGAGAGGCAGAAGAACTAGGTCATTTGGAAATAAGCGCTGAAAACCCTGCCATGTGTTCCTCTGTAGCTCAGTTGTTGTATGCATGTAAAATGCTTTGGATGAAAGCATCTGCTGAATTCATTCTCTTGATGAATCATCACTAACTCTCACATGAACGTACTGTACGTACACACACACAGCAATGCTTAGTAAGCCCTCAATTACAAGTTCCTATCCACCCGTCTGGAAATGATATCAACCTCAGATGTCAACACAGCTGTGGCACTCCCTAGAGGCCAAATTGTGTGACTATTGTCATTATTTAAAGCAAGCATAAATTGGCTTTTAGTGTCCAGTAAGTTCATGTCCATTTCTTTGAGTAGCCAACTACAGTGGGGAGAACAAGTATTTGAYACACTGCCGATTTTGCAGGTTTTCCTACTTACAAAGGATGTAGAGGTCTGTAATTTTTTATCATAGGTACACTTCAACTGTGAGAGACGGAATCTAAAACAAAAATCCAGAAAATCACATTGTAGGATTTTTAAGTAATTAATTTGCATTTTATGCCAAATACATTTAAAATCCGTTTTTGACAATTCCTGACATTTAATTATAGTAAAAATTCCCTGTCGTAGGTCAGTTAGGATCACCACTTTATTTTAAGAATGTGAAATGTCGGAATAATAGTAGAGAGAATGATTTATTTCAGCTTTTATTTCTTTCATCACATTCCCAGTGGGTCAGAAGTTTACATACATTAAATTAGTATTGGGTAGTATTGCCTTTAAATTGTTTAACTTCGGTCAAATGTTTCAGGTAGCCTTCCACAAGCTTCCCACAATAAGTTGGGTGAATTTTGGCCCATTCCTCCTGACAGAGCTGGTGTAACTGAGTCAGGTTTGTAGGCCTCCTTGCTCGCACACGCTTTTTCAGTTCTGCCCACAAATTCTCTATAGGATTGAGGTCAGGGCTTTGTGATGGCCACTCCAATACATTGACTTTGTTGTCTTTAAACCATTTTGCCACAACTTTGGAAGTATGCTTGGGGTCATTGTCCATTTGGAAGACACATTTGCGACCAAGCTTTAACTTCCTGATTGATGTCTTGAGATGTTGCTTCAATATATTCACATAATTTTCTTTCCTCATGATGCCATCTATTTTGTGAAGTGCACCAGTCCCTCCTGCAGCAAAGCAACCCCACAACATGATGCTGCCACCCCGGTGCTTCACGGTTGGGATGGTGTTCTTTGGCTTGCAAGCCTCCCCCTTTTTCCTCCAAACATAACGATTGTCATTTTGGCCAAATCAGTTCTATTTTTGTTTCAATAGACCAGAGGACATTTCTCCAAAAAGTACGATGTTTGTCCCCATGTGCAGTTGCAAACCTTAGTCTGGCTTTTTTATGGTGGTTTTGGAGCAGTGGCTTCTTCCTTGCTGAATGAGTCGATATAGGACTCGTTTTACTGTGGATATAGATACTTTTGTACCTGTTTCCTCCAGCATCTTCACAAGGTCCTTTGCTGTTGTTCTGGAATTGATTTGCACTTTTCGCACCAAAGTACGTTCATCTCTAAGAGACAGAACGCATCTCCTTCCAGAGCAGTATGACGCCTGCATGGTCCCATGGTGTTTATACTTGCGTACTGTTGTTTGTACAGATGAATGTGGTACCTTCAGGCATTTGAAAATTGCTCCCAAAGATGAACCAGACTTGTGGAGGTCTACAATTTTAATTCTGAGGTCTTGGCTGATTTCTTTTGATTTTCCCATGATGTCAAGCAAAAAGAGGCACTGAGTTTGAAGGTAGGCCTTGAAATACATCCACAGGTACACCTTCAATTGACTCAAAGGATGTCAATTAGCCTATCAGAAGCTTCTAAAGCCATGACGTCATTTTCTGGAATTTTCCAAGCTGTTTAAAGGCACAGTCAACTTAGTGTATGTAAACTTCTGACCCACTGGAATTGTGATACAGTGAATTATAAGTGAAATAATCTGTCTATAAACAATTGTTGGAAAAATTACTTGTGTCATGCACAAAGTAGATGTCCTAAACGACTTGCCAAAACTATAGTTTAAATTTGTGGAGGGGTTGAAAACCTAGTTTTAATGACTCCAACCAAACACGGAACCCAAACAGGCTGCGCTCGTGCACCATCGTGGGCCATCGTGCGACATCGTGCATAAATGTATTTTGTCCCCTCACACCAAACGCAATCACGACACGCATGTTAAAATATCAAAACAAACTCTGAACCAATTACATTCATTTGGGGACAGGTCGAAAAGCATTAAACATTTATGGCAATTTAGCCAGCTTGCACTTTCTAGCTAATTTGTCCTGGGATATAAACATTGAGTTGTTATTTTACCTGAAATGCACAAGGTCCTCTACTCCGACAATTTATCCACACATAAAACAGTCAACCGAATCGTTTCTAGTCATCTCTCCTTCTTCCAGGCCTTTTCTTCTCTGGACTTTATATTGCGATTGGCAACTTTCATAAATTAGGTGCATTACCGCCACCGACCTCGTTCGTCTTTCAGTCACTCACGTGAGTATAACCAATGAGGAGATGGCACGTGGGTACCTGCTTCTATAAACCAATGAGGAGATGGGAGAGGAAGGACTTGCAGCACGATCTGCGTCACAAATATAACTTACTTCTATTTTAGCCCTTGGCAACGCAGACGCTCGTTGGCGCGCGAGAGCAGTGTGGATAATATGTGTGTGCAATAATTCAATAATATAGATTTCTAAATTTATTTTGCAACGCTCGCGCACGCGACGCGAGCAGTGTACTCAGGGTATAAATGTATGTAAACTTCCAACTTCAACTGTATATACAGTTGAGCAGCATCCCGTCGTCGCCTCTTCACTGTTGACGTTGAGACTGGTGTTTTTCGGGTACTATTTAATGAACCTGCCAGTTGAGGACTTGTGAGGCATCTGGCTCTCAAACTAGACACTCTAATGTACTTGTCCTCTTGCTCAGTTGTGCACTTGTGCATCCCACTCAGATCTTCAGTCTCTTGGCAATTTCTCGCATGGAATAGCCTTCATTTCTCAGAACAAGAATAGACTGACAAGTTTCAGAAGAAAGTCCTTTGTTTCTGGCCATTTTGAGCCTGTAATCGAACACACAAATGCTGATGCTCCTGATACTCAACTATTCTAAAGAAGGACAGTTTTATTCCTTCTTTAATCAGAACAACAGTTTTCAGCTGTGCTAACATAATTACAAAAATGTTTTCTAATGATCAATTAGCCTTTTAAATTATAAACTTGGATTAGCTAACACAACATGCCATTGGAACACAGGAGTGATGGTTGCTGATAATGGGCCTCTGTACGCCTATGTAGATGGTGTTGTTACCTAACGCACAACCCTGGTATTTCCACCTATGCAAAACAGTGGTATAGTGTATGTGTTTCTTAGTGGCAGAGTGAGAGCTTCCTTCCTCTTCTAGTTAGGAGATAGGGCTCAATAACCTCTTCCTCATTCCATCCCCATAAAGTGTGTCAGGTTAGGTTCTCAAAGCACAGCAGAGATAGGTTGTGCCTAAGGAGCTGCACCACCTGCCTGCCTGTAAAGTCTGTTAGGTTAGGTTGTCTCAGTACAGCAGGGCAAGGATAGGTTTCGCCGAAGGAGCTGCACCACCTGCCTGCCTGTCTCACACCCCAGGACACACTTGACAGAAGGGAGGGAGCGGCACTACAGTACAGTACAGCACATTTAGGGCTCGTACAGACAGAGACGGGTAAAATGCACAAGAACACATTATGATTCTGTCTTTAAAAAATGTCAACTTCTAATACACCTAAAGGAAAGCCATCTGCCATCTCCATGGTCTGTCAATGTTTGAACGGGTTTGAAAGTCTGAAAGGATATGCTTAATAACTTACAGTAACACGTTTTCAAATATAAGAGCTACAGTATATGTAATGGAAAGTTCTGTTAATGTGAATAGTATGCATGTTGACTATAATATGTTGAATGTGATAGCATGTTATATTCTCTCTCTCTCTCTCTCTCTCTCTCTCTCTCTCTCTCTCTCTCTCTCTCTCTCTCTCTCTCTCTCTCTCTCTCTCTAATCAAATAAAATGTTATTGGTCACATACATGTGATTATCAGATGTTATTGCGGGTGTAGCGAAATGCTTGTGCTTCTAGCTCCGACAGTGCAGTAATATCTAACAAGTAATATCTAACAAATTACACAACATATACCCAATACACACAAATCTAAGTAGGAATGCATTTAGACGATGTCAGAGCGTAACGGACTAAGATACAGTAGAATAGTACAGGAAAACAGTATGTACATATGAGATGAGTAATGCAAGATATGTAAGCATTATTAAGTAAATGAGATACCATAGAATAGTATAGAAAACAGTATATACACATGAGATGAGTAATGCCAGACTGTAAAGTGGCCAGTGATCCCTAGTCTATGCCTATAGGCAGCAGCCTCTAATGTGCTAGTGATGGCTGTTTAACAGTCTGATGGGCCTTGAGATAGAAGCTGTTTTTCAGTCTCTCGGTCCCAGCTTTGATGCACCTGTACTGACCTTGCCTGGATGATAGTGGGGTAAACAGGCAGTGGCTCGGGTGGTTGATGTCCTTGATGATCTTTTTGGCCTTCCTGTGACATCGGGTGCTTTAGGTGTCCTGGAGGTCGGGTAGTTTGCCCCCGGTAATGAGTTGGGCAGACTGCACTACCTTCTGCAGAGCCTTGAGGTTGCAGGCGGTGCAGTTGCCGTACCAGGCGGAGACACAGCCCGACAGGATGCTTTCAATTGTGCATCTGTAAAAATTTGTGAGGGTTTGTCTCTCATGCTCGCTCTCTCTGTCTCTCTGTCTCTGTCTCTCTCTGTCTCTCATGCTCACTCTCTGTCTCTCTGTCTCTTTCTCGCTCCTTCTGTCTCTCTCTCGCTCTGTCTGTCTCTCTGTCAATTCAATTTCAACTCAATTTAAGGTCTTTATTGACATGGGAAATATATGTTTACATTGCTAAAACAAGTGATATAGATAATAAACAAAAGTGAAAAAAGAAAAGAAAATAACAGTAAACATTACACTCACACAAGTTCCAAAAGAAAAAAGAAATTTCAAATGTCATATTATGTCTATATACAGTGTTGTAACGATGTGCAAATAGATCAAAATAAATCAACATAAATATGGGTTGTATTTAAAATGGTTGCCCTTGTCTTGAGGCAACAGGTCAGAAATCTTGCTGCCGTGATTGCACACTGTGGTATTTCACCCAAAAGATATGGGAGTTTGTCAAAAGTGGATTTGTTTTCAAATTATTTGTGGGTCTGTTTAATCTGAGGGAAATATGTGTCTCTAATATGGTCATACATTTGGCAGGAGGTTAGGAAGTGCAGCTCAGAATTCCACCTCATTTTGTGGGCAGTGTGCACATAGCCTGTTTTCTCTTGATAGCCAGGTCTGCCTACGGCAGCCTTTCTCAATAGCAAGGCTATGCTCACTGAGCCTGTACATAGTCAAAGCTTTCCTTAATTTTGGGTCAGTCACAGTGGTCAGGTATTCTGCCATTATGTACTCTCTGTTTAGGGCCAAATAGCATTATAGTTTGCTCTGTTTTTTTTGTAAATTCTTTCCAATGTGTCAAGTAATTATATTTTTGTTTTCTCATGATTTGGTTGGGTCTAGTTGTGTTGCTGCCCTGRGGCTCTGTGGGGTCTGTTTGTGTTTGTGAACAGAGCCCCAGGACCAGCTTGCTTAGGGGACTCTTCTCCAGGTTAATCTCTCTGTAGGTGATGGGTTTGTTATGGAAGGTTTGGGAATCGCTTCCTTTTGGTGGTTGTAGAATATAACGTCTCTTTTCTGGATTTTGATAATTAGAGGGAATCGGCCTAATTCTGCTCTGCATGCATTATTTGGTGTTTTACATTGTACACAAATGATATTTTTGTAGAATTTTGCACGCAGAGTCTCAGTTTGGTGTTTGTCTCATTTTGTGAATTATTGGTAGGTGAGCGGACCCCAGACCTCACAACCATAAAGGGCAATGGGTTTTTATAATGGATTCAGGTATTTTTAGCCAGATCCTAATTGGTATGTCACATTTTATGTTCCTTTTGATGGCATAGAAGGCCCTTCTTGTCTTGTCTCTCAGATCGTTCAAAGCTTTGTGGAAGTTACCTGTGGCGCTGATGTTAAGGCCAAGGTATGAACAGTTTTTTTATGTGCCCTAGGGCAACGGTATAGATGTAATGTATAGATGTAATTTGTATTTGTGCTCCTGGCAACTGGACCTTTTTTTTGGAACACCATTGTTTTTGTTTTTGAGATTTACTGTCAGGGCCCAGGTCTAACAGATTCTGGGCAGAAGATATAGGTGATGCTGTAGGCCCTCCTTGGTTGGGGACAGAAGCACCAGATCATCAGCAAATATTAGACATTTGACTGGAGATTCTGCAGACTGTTCTAGTGCCCTCGCCAATTCATTGATATATATGTTGAAGAGGGTGGGGCTTAAGCTGCATCCCTGTCTCACCCCATGGCCTTGTGGAAAGAAATGTTTTTATTTTGCCAATTTTAACCGCACAGTTGTTGTTTGTGTACATGGATTTTATAATGTTGTATGTTTTTCCTCCAACACCACTTTCCACCAATTTATATAACAGACCCTCATGCCGAATTGAGTCAAAAGCTTTTTTGAAGTCAACAAAGCATGAGAAGAATTTGCCTTTGTTTTGGTTTGTTTGTTTGTCAATTAGGGTGTGCAGGGTGAATACGTGGTCTGTAGTATGGTAATTTGGTAAAAAGCCAATTTTGACATTTGCGCAGTACATTGTTTTTGCTGAGGAAAGGTATGCGTCTGTGCGATTGGGTCTTGGACTTCCTGACGGGCCGCCCCCAGGTGGTGAAGGTAGAAACAACATCTCCTCTTCGCTGATCCTCAACACTGGGGCCCAACAAAGGTGCTTTCCGACTCTCAGCGCACATCGCTACAGAATGACGCCTCACCTAAGGGAAGCATCAGGGAGTGTGTATTTTCTTTTTTTTAAGGTGGGAATGACGTCGGGTCCGGGAGCAACCACAGGCTCTCATGCTTCAGACAGATCGCCAGGCTCCCCTGCTCCCGCTGGCTCGTCGGGCTCCCCTGCCTCAGCCGGATCGTTGGGCTTTCATGCCTCTGCCGGATCGCCGGGCTCCCCTGCATCGGCCGGATCGCCGGTCTGTCTGGTTCCCGCGCTCCAGCCTGCGACAGGTTCCCGCTAATCAGCAGGTGTGACCGGTCCGATCCTGATCCCCAGGATTGTCTCTTTGGTTGGCGTCCTGCGGCTGCAGCAGGAAGCACTAGGGAGGGGGTACCGTCACGTATGCTCTCTCTCCGGTGATCTAGGTCGCCATGTTCCCGCGTCTCAGCCGAACTGACAGGTTTCCCGCACCTCAGCAGAGGTAAGCAGTCTGCAAAAGGGATCGTCACTTTGGTCGGGGTCCTGCGGCTGGAGCCGCACATCGGGTGGGGGTACTGTCACGTGTGCTCCCTCTCCGGCCTCCAGGTCACCAGGCTGCTCGTTATGGCGCACACCTGTCACCATCGTTATGCGCACCTGCGCATCATCAGACTCCCCTTGTCTCATCACTTCCCTGATTACCTTCCCTACATATGTCACTCCCTTTGGTTCCTTCCCCGGGCGTTGTTTCAGTTTCATGTCTGTGCGTTGTTCGTGTTTCGTATATTGATTAATTCACTCACTCCCTGAACTGTCTTCCCGACTCAGCGCATATCGTTACACTCATCCATATATTTATATGTAAATATTCTTATTCCATCCCTTTACTTAGATTTGTGTGTATTAAGTATTTGTTGTGGAATTGTTAGATCACGTGTTGATTTTGTTGCACTGTCGGAACTAGAAGCACAAGCATTTCGCTACATTCGCAACATCTGCTAACCATGTACAGTGGGGAGAACAAGTATTTGATACACTGCCGATTTTGCAGGTTTTCCTACTTACAAAGCATGTAGAGGTCTGTAATTTTTATCATAGGTACACTTCAACTGTGAGAGACGGAATCTAAAACAAAATCCGAAGGGAAAATCACATTGTATGATTTTTTAAGTAATTAATTTGCATTTTATTGCATGACATAAGTATTTGATCACCTACCAACCAGTAAGAATTCCGGCTCTCACAGACCTGTTAGTTTTCTCTTTAAGAAGCCCTCCTGTTCTCCACTCATTACATGTATTAACTGCACCTGTTTGAACTCGTTACCTGTATAAAAGACACCTGTCACACACAATCAAACAGATTCCAACCTCTCCACAATGGCCAAGACCAGAGAGCTGTAAGGACATCAGGATAAATTGTAGACCTGCACAAGGCTGGGATGGGCTACAGGACAATAGGCAAGCAGCTTGGTGAGAAGGAAACAACTGTTGGCGCAATTATTAGAAAATGGAAGAAGTTCAAGATGACGGTCAATCACCCTCGGTCTGGGGCTCCATGCAAGATTTCACCTCGTGGGGCATCAATGATCATGAGGAAGGTGAGGGATCAGCCCAGAACTACACGGCAGGACCTGGTCAATGACCTGAGAAGAGAGCTGGGACCACAGTCTCAAAGAAAACCATTAGTAACACACTACGCCGTCATGGATTAAAATCCTGCAGCGCACGCAAGGTCCCCTGCTTAAGCCAGTGCATGTCCAGGCCTGCTGAAGTTTGCCAATGACCATCTGGATGATCCAGAGGAGGAATGGAGAAGGGTCATGTGGTCTGATGAGACAAAAATAGAGTTTTTGGTCTAACTCCACTCGCCGTGTTTGGAGGAAGAAGAAGTATGAGTACAACCCCAGAACACCATCCCAACCTGAAGCATGGAGGTGGAAACATCATTCTTTGGGGATGCTTTTCTGCAAAGGGGACAGGACGACTGCACCGTTATTGAGGGAGGATGGATGGGGCCATGTATCGCGAGATCTTGGCCAACAACCTCCTTCCCTCAGTAAGAGCATTGAAGATGGGTCGTGGCTGGGTCTTCCAGCATGACAACGACACGAAGCACACAGCCATGGCAACTAAGGAGTGGCTCCGTAAGAAGCATCTCAAGGTCCTGGAGTGGCCTAGCCAGTCTCCAGACCTGAACCCAATAGAAATCTTTGGAGGGAGCTGAAAGTCCGTATTGCCCAGCGACAGCCCCAAACCTGAAGGATCTGGAGAAGATCTGTAGGGAGGAGTGGGCCAAAATCCCTGCTGCAGTGTGTGCAAACCTAGTCAAGAACTACAGGAAACGTATGATCTCTGTAATTGCAAACAAAGGTTTCTGTACCAAATATTAAGTTCTGCTTTTCTTGATGTATCAAATACTTATGTCATGCAATAAAATGCAAATTAATTACTTAAAAATCATACAATGTGATTTTCTGGATTTTTGTTTTAGATTCCGTCTCTCATAGTTGAAGTGTACCTATGATAAAAATTACAGACCTCTACATGCTTTGTAAGTAGGAAAACCTGCAAAATCGCACGTGTAATTCCAAAGTACTTCTTCTCCCCACTGTATATGTGGCCAATAAAATGTGATTTGACTTGATTTTTGATTTGAGTCTGCTGTTAATGATAATGCAGAGGTTTTTCCCAAGGTTGCTGTTGACGCATATCCCCCGGTAGTTATTGGGGTCAAATTTGTCTCCACTTTTGTGGATTGGGGTGATCAGTCCTTAGTTCCAATTATTGGGGAAGATGCCAGCGCTGAGGATGATGTTAAAGAGTTTAAGTATAGCCAATTGGAATTTGTGGTCTGTATATTTAATTTAGGATACCATCAACCCAACACACCTTTTTGGGTTGGAGGGTTTGTATTTTGTCCTGTAGTTCATTCAATGTAATTGGAGAATCCAGTGGGTCTGATTACAAATCTTAGTTGATTCTAAGATTTGTATTTGCTGTTTGTTTTTTGTTCCTGTTTTGATTCATTTAATAGAKTGAGTTAGGTCTGTTCTATACCAAATTAGCATAGCCCCTGAGTCACACCTGGCAGTTTGGTGGATGGGACTACCAGCTCTCTGTAACCTAGAGGGTAACC
Source organism: Salvelinus sp. IW2-2015 (assembly GCF_002910315.2). Lineage (NCBI taxonomy): Eukaryota > Metazoa > Chordata > Actinopteri > Salmoniformes > Salmonidae > Salvelinus > Salvelinus sp. IW2-2015. The sequence goes on from NC_036853.1 coordinate 2,437,970, forward strand.
AGTGAGTCCATCTCCTGTATACCATGTTTCTTGTATTTCTGATTTCTTTGAAGTCCAGGTTCCTGCTCTTTAGGCCAAAGGCAGATGACCTCAGGCCTTGGATATTCCAGGATGAGCTAGTGAAGGCTTTGTGTTCTATAAAATGTCCGATGTTGTTAGTCGTGTGATTTAGCCTCAGACCAATAAGTGTGAGCAGAGCCTGCTGAGTATATGGTACATGCCATTGGCTTGGGCTAGTGTAAGAGTGGGATTTGGGCCTGTTTGCCTGCTCACGGCCTGGGATTATGTATCTCTCCCCTATCCCCATGGTACCTCCCCCCCAGATATCCCTCCTCCCCCTTTCTCTCCCCCAGTGACTACCTAACCCCCCACAGCTGTGTTCTGTTCTCCTGTAGGCATTACCTCACTGATGGAGCAGACCTATTACAGATCTCCTGACAACTAGTCCTATCAACACACACAAATACTTACGCATACACACACTCAAACATACAGAAAAATATCTGATATGAAAACATCTGATGTGATTGGTCAAAATACCAATTAGTGGGAAAAATATCAGAATCGGGCTGTCGGTGTAAACGCAGCCATACGCACACACAAATACTCTTGCGTACATACATATCCACGCATACACACAGACACAGACACACACACACTTCATTAACCTTCATTAACCTTTTCTCAATATAGGGGGTGCTGTTTCAACGTTAGCATTTATCGTCTCCAAATTAAACTGCCTCATACTCAATTCTTGCTCGTACAATATGCATATTATTGTTATTATTGGATAGAAAACACTCTCTAGTTTCTATAGCCGTTTGAATTATGTCTCTGAGTGAAACAGAACTCATTCTACAGCACTTTTCCTGATATGGAGTGAGATTTCAGAAATTTTGGCCTCTGGTCCCAGGTCAGTTTTAAAGTCCCTGTAAATCCTATGAGGATACAAACACTGCCCATGCCTTCCTCTAGATGTCAGTAAGAGGTGACAATTTGAATGGAGTCGATTGCGCAATCAGGGCCCGTATAAAACGCGAAAGACCGGATGTACCGTTCTTTTCCTGCTGCGCCTGACGCGAGATGGACGTCGCACTGGCTCTCTTTCCAAGCGTTGGTTTAGCCACTTATATATCGCCGGTCATGTTTTTACTCGTTATAGGTGTTAAAGACATCATAAGGTAGTTAATTTAAACCGTTTTATAGCAATTTATATCCGTTTAGTGCGATTTTGAGGCATTGCTTTGTGATGCACTTTGAAGCGCCGGGCACGTTTCGGGGTCCCGGTCGAACGTTAGTGGGCATTTCGAAGGACAAGAGGACATCYTTCGACCAAAAGAAGATTAGACCCAAGAAAGGATACATTGCCCAAGATACTGATGGAAGAACAGCTCACAGTAAGAACTATTTATGATGATAAATCGCTGTTCTGTTGAAAGATTTTAAACGCATATATCGCCATTTTGTTATGTGTAGCTTCSCTTGGCGGACCCGGTATTGCACAGTAAGGATAATTTTAGAAATGTAAGTCAGCGATTGCATTAAGAACTAATTTGTCTTTCGATTCCTGTCAACCCTGTATTTTTTAGTCAAGTTTATGATTAGCTATCGATTAGACTAGATCACTCTCAAATATAGCGCCCGACAATTTTCAAGGCAGTTTAGCTACTATTCTCATTGTATAACCACGTTTTTTTGTGGCTAAATATGCACATTTTCGAACAAACTCTATATGTATGTTGTAATATGATGTTACAGGACTGTCATCGGAAGATTCTGAGAAGGTTAGTGAAAAAATTAATATATTTTGGTGATCATAACGTTATCGCTCCCGTTGCATGAATTCATGCTGGGGTAACGTTTGCACATGTGGTATGCTAATATAACGATTTATTGTGTTTTCGTGTAAAACGCTTAGAAAATCTGAAATATTGTCTGAATTCACAACATCTGTGTCTTTCCATTGCTATGCTTTGTCTATTTTTATGAAATGTTTTATGATGAGTAAATTGGTAATACACGTTCCTCTCTGTATTTATTCTAGTCGAGTTGTGATGGTGGGTGCAATTGTAAACTATGATTTCTACCTGAAATATGCACATTTTCTAAACAAAAACTATCCTATACAATAATATGTTATCAGACTGTCATCTGATGAGGTTTTTTCTTGGTTATGGCTATAATATCTTTATTTGGCCGAATTGGTGATAGCTACTGGTGGAGAGAAAAAATGGTGGACAAAGAAAAATGGTGTCTTTTGCTAACGTGGTTAGCTAATAGATTTACATATTGTGTCTTCCCTGTAAAACATTTTAAAAATCAGAAATGATTGCTGGATTCACAAGAAGTGGATCTTTCATCTGGTATCTTGGACTTGTGATTGAATGATATTTAGATGCTACTATTTACTTGTGACGCTATGCTAGCTATGCTATTCAGCTTTTTTACTGGTGGGGGGTGGGGGGTGCTCCCGGATCCGGGTTTCTGACTCGGTAGAAGTTAACCTAATCCCTCTCCTGTTCTGTAGTCTACTCTGAGGTGATGTCTCTTTCCGCTGATATCCTGACAGATGATCCAGTGGTGTAGAATGACACTCAACCTCCTGCTGCCTGTACCTCCGAGAGGTTCGATTCCAGGCTGTATCACAACCGGCTGTGTTTGGGAGTCCCATAGGGAGGCGCGCAATTGGCCCAGCATCGTCCCCGTTTGGCCGGTGAAGGCTGTCATTGTAAATAAGAATTTGTTCTTAACTGACTTGCCTAGTTAAATAAAGGTAAAAAATACATATAATATCAGCACCACAGGTGACTTCCACAAAGCTGTGAATGATCTGAGAGAAAAGGCAAGAAGGGCCTTCTATGGCATCAAAAGGAACATACAATTCGACATACCAATTAGGATCTGGCTAAAAATACTTGAATCAGTTATAGAACCCATAGCCCTTTATGGTTGTGAGGTCTGGGGTCTGCTCACCAACCAATAATTCACAAAATTGAGACTGCATGCAGAGTTCTGCAAAAATATCCTCTATGTACAACGTAACGCATGCAGAGCAGAATTAGGCCAATACCATAACAAAGCGAGGGATGGTGTGCACGCCTCCTGAGGAGTGGTGCCAGGAAAATAACCTCTCTCTCAACGTCAACAAATGAAGGAGCTGATCGTGGACTTCAGGAAACAGCAGAGAGAGCACGCCCCTATCCACATCGACGGGACCACAGTGGAGAAGGTGAAAAGTTCCCCGGCGTACACATCACCGATGATCTGAAATGGTCCACCCACACAGACAGTGTGGTGAAAAAGAAACAACAGCGTTGGAGGCTGAAGAAATTTAGCTTGGCCCATAAGACACTCACAAACTTTTACAGATGCACAATTGAAAGCATCCTGTTGGGCTGTATCACCGCCTGGTACGGCAACTGCACTGCCCACAACCACAGGGCTCTCAGAGGGCGGTGCGGTCTGCCCAACTCATCACCGGGGGCACACTGCCTGCCTTCCAGGACACCTACAGCACCCGATGTCACAGGAAGGCCAAGAAGATCATCAAGGACATCAACCAACCGAGCCACTGCCTGTTCACCCCGCTACCATCCAGAAGGCGAGGTCCGTTCAGGTGCATCAAAAACAGCTTCTATAGCCATGACTAGCCGGCTACCACCCAGTTACTCAACCCTGCACCTTAGAGGCTGCTGCCCTATATACATAGACATGGAATCACTGGTCACTTTAATAATGTTTACATACAGCTTTACTAATTTCATATGTATATACTGTATTCTATTCTACTGTATTTTAGGCAATGCCACCGACATTGCTCGTCCTAATATTTATATATTTCTTAACTCCATTCGTTTAATTTAGATTTGTGTGTATTGTTGTGAATTGTTAGATATTTCTGCACTGTTGGAGCCAGGAACACAAGTATTTCACTACACCCGCAATATTATCTGCTAAATATGTGTATGTGACCAATACAATTTGATTTGATTCTGAAGAAGAGTCCCCGAAGCAAACTGGTCCTGGGGCTCTGTTCACAAACACAGACAGACCCCACAGAGCCCCAGGACAGTAACACAATTAGACCCAAACAAATCATGAGAAAGCAAAAAGATAATTACCTGACACATTGGAAAGAATTTACAAAAATACAGAGCAAACTATAATGCTATTTGGCCCTAAACAGAGAGTACAAGGTGGCAGAATACCTGACCATTGTGACTGACCCAAACTTGAGGAAAGCTTTGACTATGTAGAGACTCAGTGAGCATAGCCTTGCTATTGAGAAAGGCCGCCGAAGGCAGACCTGGCTCTCAAGAGAAAACAGGCTATGTGCACACTACTCACTTAATGAGGTGGAAACTGAGCTGCACTTCCTAACCTCCTGCCAAATGTATGACCATATTAGAGACACATATTTCCCTCAGCTTACACAAATCCACATAAATTTTAAAAGAAATCCAATTTTGAGAAACTTGCATATCTATTTGGTGAAATACAACAGTGTGTCATCACAGCAGCAAGATTTGTGAGCTATTGATACATGACAAGGGCAACCAGTGAAGAACAAACACCATTGTAAATACAACCCATATTTATGTTGATTCATTTTCCCTTTTGTACTATTTACACATAATATGACATTTGAAATGTCTTTATTATTTTGGAACTTTGTGAGTGTAATGTTTACTGTTCATTTGTAATGTTTATTTCACTTTTGTTTATTATCTACTTCACTTGCTTTGGCAATGGTAACATACAGTTGAAGTCGGAAGTTTACATACATTTAGGTTAGAGTCATTTAAACTCGTTAATCAACCACTCCACAAATKTTCTGTTTACAGACAGATTATTTCACTTATAATTCACTGTATCACAATTCCAGTGGGTCAGACGTTTACATACACTAAGTTGACTGTGCCTTTAAACAGCTTGGAAAATTCCAGAAAATTATGTCATGGCTTTAGAAGCTTCTGATAGGCTAATTGACATAATTTGAGTCATTGGAGGTACTTGTGGATGTATTTCAAGCCTACCTTCAAACCCAGTGACCATCTTTGCGCAGGAGGGACTAGTGCACTTCACAAAATAGAGATGGCATATGAGGCAGGAAAATTATGTGGATATATTGAAGCAACATCTCAAGACATCAGTCAGGAAGTTAAAGCTTGGTCGCAAATGGGCCTCCAAATGGACAATGACCCCAAGCATACTTCCAAAGTTGTGGCAAAATGGCTTAAGGACAACAAAGTCAAGGTATTGGAGTGGCCATCACAAAGCTCTGACCTCAATCCTATAGAAAATGTGTGGGCAGAAC
>NC_036853.1:2445786-2464061 GCF_002910315.2 Salvelinus sp. IW2-2015
GATATACGTTCCTCTCAAGTTCTTGGCTCTTTCCAGAACAGCTACCTTGTCCTCGAGAACTTGACCACTATCGCTGGGGCCTGTCACCTGGGCCTGTCACCTGGGCCTGTCACCTGGGCCTGTCACCTGGGCCGGTGTGGGTTTTCCAGTCCTGTGGGCACACTCACCTCAGTCTTCCTGGGGTCCATTTTCCATTTCTCCGAGATCATTTCCCTCACTTTGTCCTCAGTCTACGTCCAGGTCTCATGTGGAGATTCTGCAATTCCATCCACAACCATGTTGTTCCGCCTTGTTCCACTGTTACTCCTCGCAGTTCCAGACAGGGCAGGTGGTCACAGGGAAGATTTAAAACAACAAACAGCAGGGATCTAGACAGCCACAAACCCGGTAAAATCCGCAGTCCCAGACAAAATGGGTAACCACGTCAAGGGCTGCGTTCAAGCCCTCAAGAAAACCCTGTTAGCTTGATAGGTAGCTAGCTAACAGCTAGGCTAGCTGCTAAGGCAAATAGCTCCTCAGACCCGGCTTTGGTCGGCAGGATCACTGGACAGAGACTAGCRGTCCCAGCAACYKATGCCAACTGCATCGCGGGATCCAAAATAAAATTTTGGCGAGCCACTAAGAAACTTTCCAATACACTTTCAAAACAACAAACTTTTCAAAACAACAAACCAAGCTCTACCTCGTGCCAGTGAATGGGGATCGAGTTCTCTCATCACATGACTGTGTGCTCGATTTTATACACCTGTCAATTCAAATTTTCCTACAGGCAAGTTTGGTCTGAAAGAGACTTTAGAAAAAGCGTTACAGGACAATGCGAGGCTTTTTAGAATCCGTCCAACTGACATAATATGCACTAGAACCCGTCAATTCAAATCTGGACCTCAAAGCCAGTTCCACTGCTTTCTTTTTCATTCTTGCCCTCTGATCAGGAACTGATTTAGACCTGGGACCCCAAGTGTGTGCAAATAGTCAGGTAGAACAGAAAAGCAGCAGAACTCTGGACCTCGTAGGGTCAGAGTTGAAGAGCCCTGCACCAGAAGATATATTCTGGGTAAAGTCGTGTCAGTGTAAAATAAACATCTATATAAACATCTATCCCCAGGAGGGCTGTGTTTGGGCGGAGATGGGGACAGCGGATATCTCAGCGCACTGGGTTAGGGTGTGCTTTCCTGTCTTTGCAGCAAAACAGAGTGTGAGAGACAGAACAGTGTGTGTGTGTGTGTGTGTTAAGGCAGGACTGTGGTCACAGCCATCCAGCAGTGAGTGACATCATTAGCTGAGTGTCCTGACAGAGAACAATGGAGCCAGAGATGAYGCAAGGCTCAGAGGAACCAGCCATGCTGTCCCCATCGACATCAATACTAATGATGAGGGAAGAAATCAATACAGTTACATATCGGGATATTATTTTTAAGCTATAAGGCCCGAGAGGGTGTGGTATATGTCCAATATACCATGGCTAAGGGCTGTTCTAATGCACGACGCAACGTGGAGTGCCTGGATACATCCCTTAGCAGTGGTATATTAGCCGTATACCACAATCCCCCAAGGTGCATTATTGCTATTAAAAACTGRTCACCAACGTAATTAGAACAGTAAAAAGTATTTTTAGCCAATCAGAATTCAGGGCTCGAACCACCCCGTTTATAATTGACGATATATCGTATCGTTTTGACAATGTTGCAATATCTTGTTGTGCTAGTTGGCTGTACCTGCACCAAAACTACAGTATGTTTCCTYCATAGCTTGTTCTCCATCTTCTTTTTAAATAGGGAGCCAATTTGTTTTCAGTATTGTTATTTCCATGACTGATCAAAACTCGTTTTCTCATGGCTCTCTCTTGTCCCTCTRCAACAGACATATGGTAAGAAATATGTTTGGAACATCAAATCGTAATAAAATCACAGTATAGAATCGCAATACATATAGAATCGTGAGAATTGCAATACATATCGTATCGGCACCTAAGCATGTTGACAATATCGTATCACGAGGTCCCTGGTAATTCCCAGCCCTATTCAATACATACAGGATCTCTGAGGATCTCTATGGCTTTGACGCACACACACACACACACACACACACACACACACACACACACACACACACACACACACACACACACACACACACACACACACACACACACACACACACACACACACACACACACACACACACACACACACACACACACACACACACACACACACACACACACAATCCACCCGCCATAGGCGTCTCCCTCTCCCACACTGACCCTGACGTCACTTCGCCTCATCTGAAATAGGAAGTTGTTACACAAGAGGCAGGAAGTAAAGGTTTTGTGGCAGCCTAAGTGTCTGTATGTATGTTTGTGTTTGTAAACTGTGTGTGTATTTGTGGGAATTTGTGTATGTTGTGTATGTGTGTATGGGTACGCTTATGTCTATTGTGTGTGTGTGTGTGAGAGAAAGAGAGAGAGTGAAAGCAGGAGGGAAATGAGGAAGACTGGGAATGGAATGATGACAAACTGCAGCATTCCTCACTGGATGGACCGGGGGCCTTAGGCTCGACTGGAACTCCAAATTTAGCCTGCTGTTGCCACGGGGATGGAAAATCTCCAGCCTTTAACAGGAAACAGAAGCCCAGGAGGCTCAACGGGAGTGTTTAACATGTATTTACAACACCAGCGTCTTACTGTGTGTGTGTTAAATATGTATTTATCAGTGGCGGTCGGTACTGTTTAAGATGAGGGAGGACGATATGTTTTTATGAKCATGGCCTTATTTCTATTACAACATATTGGCTAACTGTCATTCCTGTTCCATTCACCTAGTTCAATGTCATATTGATAGGTTTAGGCTGCTACCTTTCCAAGCCAAACCATGTCGTAACTGCTAACCGCTACACACAGCCTACATCGTTGTTACCATATTAGCAGCRTTGGATAGTCATAGCCAGCTAGCTAACATAACATCCCTCTATTTGAGTAGGGTGTTTGAGTAGACTAAACTAGCTAGCTGCATTTGCTAGCTAAGTAAGTGAAACTGAAAGTGAAAAAAAATGACAAAATATATCGCTCTCTCTCTCGCTTCTCCTTCATTGTTGAAGATATACATTTGTTCAAAACTGTTCAACTATTGTCTTAGTTGAGTCAACTAATGACCACATTTTATGCACTGCAGTGCTAGCTAGATGAAGCTTATGCTTTCAGTACTCRATTCATTCTCTGATCCTTGATTGGGTGGACAACATGTCAGTTCATGCTGCAAGAGTTTGGATAGTATGGAGGACATCCTCCAGAAGCTGCCATATTTACTGTGTAAGTCAATGGACGGGGGTGAGAACCATGATCTTCCTAGGTTTTGTATTGAAGTCAATGTTTTATTTTTTACTTAACCTTCATTTAACTAGGCAAGTCAGTTAAGAACTACTTCTTATTTATAATGACAGCCTACCCCAGCCAAAACCTAACCTGGAYGACGCTGGACCAATTGTGCGCAGCCCTATGGGACTCCCAATCATGTCCGGTTGTAATACACCCTGGAATCGAACCAGGGTCTGTAGTGACCCCTCTAGCAGTGAGATGCAGGGCCGTAGACCGCTGCGCCACTTGGGAACCCAATGTACACAGAGGAGGACGGAAGCTAGCTGTCCTCYGGCTACACCATGGTGCTACCCTACAAAGTGCTATAGAGGCTACTGTAGACCTTGTATTCAATCAAGTATTTGGTGACGTGAATATATTTTGTGTAGTTTTATCTAAAAGTCTCAATATTTTTATTTAATTCAATGAGGATGGTCCTCCCCTTCCTCCTCTGAGAAGCCTCTACTGGTATTTACAGTACTCTATGAATACATAATATTTAAGTTAAAATCATTTCCAAATGCCCCAAATCCTTTTTGCCAGAGAGCCCATCTCTGTATGGTCCACCACCATGCTTCACCGTACGRATGGTRCCAGGTTTCCTCCAGACGTGATGCTTGGCATTCAGGCCAAAGAGTTCAATCCTGGTTTCATCAGACCAGAGAATCTTGTTTTTCATGGTCTGAGAGTCCTTTAGGTGCCTTTTGGCAAACTCCAAGCAGGCTGTTATGTGCCTTTTACTGAGGAGTGGTTTACGTCTGGCCACTCTACCATAAAGGCCTGATTGGTGGAGTGCTGCAGAGATGGTTGTCCTTCTGGAAGGTTCTGCCATCTCCACAGATGAACTCTGGAGCTCTGTCAGAGTGACCATCGAATTCTTAGTCACCTCCCTGACCAAGGCTCTTATCYCCTGATTGCTCTAGGAAGAGTCTTGGTGGTTCCAAACTTCTTCAATTTAAGAATGATGGAGAACACTGGGTTTTGGTACCCTTCCCCAGATATGTTGCCTCGACACAATCCTGTATCGGATCCCTACGGACAATTGCTTTTTGCTCTGACATGCACTGTCAACTGTGGGACCTTATAGACAGATGTGTGCCTTTCCAAATCATGTCTAATCAATTGAATKTACCACAGGTGGACACCAATCAAGTTGTAGAAACATATCAAGGATGATCAATGGAAACAGAATGCACCTGAGCTCAATTTCGAGTCTCATAGCAAAGGGTCTGAATACGTATGTAAATAAGGTATTTCTGTTTTTTATTTTTAATACATTTGCAAAAAAACTGTTACAGAAAACTGCTACAGAAAACTGTTACAGAACACTGTTACAGAAAGTTTAAGAACACTGTTACAGAAAGTTTAAGAACACTGTTACAGAACACTGTTAAAGAACACTGCTACAGAAACTTTGGAAGAAATGTTAAGAACACTGTTTAATTAGAACACTTTACAGAAAAGTTAAGAAAACTGTTGACATGAAAACTGTTACATGAACACTGTTAAGAACACTGCTACAGAAAACTGTTAAAGAAAACTGCTACAGAAAACTGTTAAGAAAACTGTTACAGAAACTGTTACAGAAAACTGTTACAGAAACTGTTACAGAAAGTAAAAAACTGTTACAACATGTTAAAGAACACTGCTATAGAAACGTAAAGAAAACTGTAAAGACTGTTAAAGAAAACTGCTACAGAACAATGTTAAAGAAAACTGTTAAAGAAAACTGTTAAAGAAACTGTTACAGAACTGTTACAGAAACTGTTACAGAAAACTGCTACAGAAAACTGCTACAGAAACTGTTACAGAAACTGCTACAGAAAACTGTACAGAACACTGTACAGAACACTGTTACAGAAAACTGTTACAGAACAATGTAAAGAACACGCTACAGAAAACTGTTAAAGAAAAAGCTACAGAAACTGTTAAAGAAAACTGTTACAGAAAACTGTTACAGAAAACTGTTACAGAAAACTGTTACAGAAAGTTTAAGAAACTGTTAAAGAACACTGTTAAAGAACACTGCTACAGAAAACTGTTAAAGAAAACTGCTACAGAAACTGTTAAAAAACTGCTACAGAAAACTGTAAAGAAAACTGTTAAAGAAAACTGTTAAAGAAAACTGTTACAGAACACTGTTACAGAAACTGTTACAGAAAACTGCACAGAAACTGCTACAGAAAACTGTTACAGACATGTACAGAAAACTGTTACAGAAACTGTTACAGAACACTGTTACAGAACACTGTACAGAACACTGTTACAGAAAACTGTTACAGAACACTGCTACAGAAAACTGCTACAGAAAACTGTTAGAAAATACGCTACAGAAAACTGCTACAGAAACTGTTACAGAAAACTGTTAAAGAAACTGTTACAGAAACTGTTACAGAGCTACAGACACTGTTAAGAACACTGTTACAGAACACTGCTACGACACTGTTACAGAAAACTGTTAAGAAAACTGTACAGAAAACTGTTAAAGAAAAACTGTTCAGAAACTGTTAAGAAAACTGTTACAGAACACTGCTACAGAAACTGTTACAGAACACTGCTAAGAACCTGTTACAGAACACTGTTCCAGAAACTGTTACAGAACACTGCTACAGAAACCTGTTACAGAAAACTGTTACAGCTAAGAAACCAGTACTCTGAGTTTGTGTGTGGGACTGCGTGTGTGTTCACGGTGTGTGCAGGCGTTGATGTGTTGTTGCCAGCACTGTATGTTAATGTGTTCATTCTTGCCATAGGTTATTTGGTACAGCGTGTCCGCTTATCTCATTATCAGCTGATTTCAAATGTTGTCAAACACACATGAGTCTCTTCCTCAAAAGTGTCAGCGATCTACATGAAAAGCCGAAATGCATATAATCATGGCATTAAAGCATAGTTGATTTTCAAAATCCACATACTATAAAACGTTATATTTTCGCATACCTAAAATGCCTACTATTTAGAGTGCAAGTATGAGGTTTTTTCTCCAGTTTGTGTGTGTCTACAGCAGGGTGAGAGCGCACAGCCACTGGCGCCAGATGGACGACCGCAGGAGACTGGAGCTAAATATAAACTCTGTTCTCTGCACCATGAAATAGAGAGAGGAGGAGAGAGAGAGGAGAGGAGAGAGAGAGAGAGAAGAGAGAGAGAGAAGAGAAGAGAGAGAGAGAAGAGAGAGAGAGAGAGAGAGAGAGAGAGAGAGAGAGAGAGAGAGAGAGAGAGATGAGAGCGAGAGAGAGAGAGAGAGAGCTGAGCAGAGGGAGAGGATGGGGGATAGGTAGCGAGGGGAGGTGGAGGAGTGTGAGCGGATAGGAGAGGCATGAGAAGAGGGGATCAGAAAGAAGAGGAAAGGGGGAAAGGGAGGAGAAGGGAGGTGGAGGAGAGGTATAAGAGGAAGGGATCAGCGAGGCGAGGAAAGGGGTAGCTCAGAGGGAGAGAAGACAGAGAGACAGAGAAAGGTGGAGGGAAAAGAGGGAGGAGGAGAGAGGAAGAAGGGGAGGAGGAGAGAGGAAGAAGGGGAGGAGGTCATTGAGAATAATGTGCCAGACCCGTGGGATGGTGACCTCTTAATGGCACGACTGGCTTCTTCTCAATGAAATCATTGATCTGGCAGGAGTACCTGGAGCGTAATGGTGAAGGATCAGATAGGAAGAGAGGAAGAAGAGGGGGATGACAGGGAGGGTAGAGAGGTGTGAATGGGGAGAGGGGGAAGGAGATCTGGAGGAGAAGTGTGAGGGAAAGAGAGAGGGAGAAATAAAGAGAGAGCGAGAGACAGGGCCATGACCCATGGCAGCCAACCATAATAACTGTGACCTCAACTGTGACCAATCAAAATGCAGCTGGGAAGCTAAACCATCCAATCATATGATCCCATACATCCACTTCAGACCACACACATCCCAATCATTATTCAGCTCGAACCATTTGGTAGTCAATAACGTGGTGAGGTTGCTAGAGAACATTTTGAAAAAGCCATGCAATTCAATACAAAATCTGTGCCAAATGGCAATATGCTCCATGTATTACAGTGGACTTTATGGTGGCTTAATTCCCACATTAAAAAGGCTTTATACTAAGCGTATGAGCAGTTGAGTGCTTGTAAAATGTGCTGGGATTATCATTTGGCCATTGATTCCAATTGGCTCAGTTGGTAAGAGCACTGTCCTTGGAATACCGGAGTTGTTGGTTTGAATCCTGCACAGGCCACATATAGAATACTGAATACACACACACACACACTGTAACTGCCTTTGAATATAAGCGTGTGCTACTCTGGGTCTATAGCCAATAGGATATGGGAATTTCCACCCAGTGTTGGAAAGGAAAGAGAAACACAAAGCTTCCATTCTGAGAATGGTGGCGAGGCCTCAGACATGTCATGCTACAGGCCTGCAATAAATGGACATCTACACACACACAGACCGTCACTCAGCTGGATGGAATGACGGGAATTATCTCACCTCCTCAATAGGTCTATCTAACCAATACACATACAAACACACACAGACCTATACAGCGCATTGGAATACCTCTCTGAACGGTTGCATTGTGAGAGTCTGGTCTCCCAAGATTAACTCAGCGCCACACACACACACACACACAATACACAACACACAGAAACACACACACACACACACAGAAACACACACACACACACACACACAAAACACACACCACACCACACACACACACACACACACACACACACACAACACACACAGAAACACACACACACACACACACACACACAAACACACACACACACCACACCACACACACACACACACACACACACACACACACACACACACACCACACAACACAAGGCCGCGCCGTTTAAAAGAGCACAGAGGAATGACACATAATTGGATTAAACTTTGCATTGTAGACTGTGCAGTCACACCCACACCCAATCTCATCAAAGCCTAAAGGCACTTGCACAGCGGCTTCTGTGTGTGTGTGTGTGTGTTTTGTGAGTGTGTGTGTGTGTGTGTGTGTGTGTGTGTGTGTGCGGTCTCTTTCATCTCCTAACGTCTCCCTATTATGATGTGTTTATATTTCTTCATCAGGCTGACAGACTGACAGGCAGTCTGAGACTCAGAGTTAGCATGTTAGCTTTACAGCCATTACCCCAGGCCTGTTAACTGTTAGCATTACAGCCATTACCCTAGGCCTGTTAGTTGTTAGCATGTTAGCATTACAGCAATATCCAGGCCTGTTAACTGTTAGCATGTTAGCATTGCAGCCATCCCTCCAGGCCTGTTCAGAGCTCTGAGCAGAAGCTGCACAATACCAGGAGGATTAACAGATTAGCACTCTTTTCTACCTTCTCCTCCCTCCTTAATCCTCCACCCCTCCCCTTCTCTCTCTGCTGACGACTTTGTCAGCCACTTTGAAAAAAAGGTTGATGACATCCGCTCCTCATTCACTCAGCCTATTGAGTCCACTGGTACCACTCACACAGAACTACCCTACGCCTTGACCTCCTTCTCCCCTCTCTCTCCAGATGAAATCCTGTGACTAGTGAGGTTCGGCCACCCGACAACTTGCCCGCTCAACCCCATCCCCTCCTCCCTTCTCCAGACCATCTCTGGAGACCTTACCCATTTCTCACTTCCCGCATCATCCCTGAACACTGGCTACCCCTCTGACTTCAAAATGTTGCTCCCCTCCTCAAGAAACCAACACTCGACCCCTCTGAAGTCAAAGACTGCAGACCGGTATCCCTTCTTTCCAAAACACTTGAGCTCTCTCTCGCTATCTCTCTCAGAACAATCTCCTTGAACCTAACCAGTCAGGCTTTAAGGCGGATCAGAGACTTCTCTCCTCTGTTCTCATCCTCCTAGATCTATCCAGTGCCTTCAACACCGTGAACTAGAGGTCGACCGATTAATCGGAATGGCCGATTAATTAGGGCCGATTTCAAGTTTTCATAACAATCGGTAATCGTCATTTTTGAACAACGATTGTGGCAGATTGAATTACATTTTTTTAACCTTTATTTAACTAGGCAAGTCAGTTAAGAACACATTCTTATTTTTAATGACGGCCTAGGAACGTTGGGTTAACTACCTTGTTCAGAGGCAGAACGACAGATTTTTACCTTCTCAGCTCGGGGATTCGATCTTGCAACCTTCCGGTTACTAGTCCAACGCTCTAACCACCTGCCTTACATTGCACTCCACAAGGAGCCTKCATGGCAGGCTGACTACCTGTTACACGAGTGCAGCAAGGAGCCAAGGTACGTTGCTAGCTAGCATTAAACTTATCTTATAAAAAACAATCAACCTTAACATAATCACTAGTTAACTACACATGATTGATGATATTACTAGTTTATCTAGCGTGACCTGCGTTGCATATAATCGATGCGGTGCATGTTAATTTCTCATCGAATCACAGCCTACTTCTCCAAACGGGTGATGATTTAACAAGCGCATTCGCGAAAAAAGCACTACCGTTGCACCAATGTGTACCTAACCATAAACATCAATGCCTTTCTTTAAAATCAATACACAAGTATATATTTTTAAACCTGCGTTTTTAGTTAATATTGCCTGCTAACATGACTTTCTTTTAACAAGGGAAATTGTGTCACTTCTCTTGCGTTCCGTGCAAGCAGTCAGGGTATATGCAGCAGTTTGGGCCGTCTGGCTCGTTGCGAATTGTGTGAAGACCATTTCTTCCTAACAAAGACCGTAATTAATTTGCAAGAATTGTACATAATTATGACATAACATTGAAGGTTGTACAATATTTAGACTTAGGGATGCCACCCGTTAGATAGAATACGGAACGGTTCCGTATTTCACTGAAAGAATAAACGTTTTGTTTACGAAAATATAGTTTCTGGATTTRACCATATTAATGACCTAAGGCTTGTATTTCTGTGTGTTATTATGTTATAATTAAGTCTATGATTTGATATTTGATAGAGCAGTCTGACTGAGTGGTGGTAGGCAGCAGCAGGCTCGTAAGCATTCATTCAAACAGCACTTTTGTGCGTTTGCCAGCAGCTCTTCGTTGTGCTTCAAGCATTGAGCTGTTTATGACTTCAAGCCTATCAACTCCCGACATTAGGCTGGTGTAACCAATGGGAAATGGCTAGCTAGTTAGCAGGGTGTGTGCTAATAGCGTTTCAATCGGTGACGGCACTCGCTCTGAGACCTTGAAGTAGTTGTTCCCCTTGCACTGCAAGGACCGCGGCATTTGTGGAGCACTGGATAACGATGCTTCGAGGGTGGCTGTTTTCGATGTGTTCCTGGTTCGAGCCCAGGTAAGGGCGACGAGAGGGACGGAAGCTATACTGTTACACTGGCAATACTAAAGTGTCTATAAGAACATCCAATAGTCAAAGGTATATGAAATACAAATGGTATAGAGAGAAATAGTCCTATAATTCCTATAATAACTACAACCTAAAACTTCTTACCTGGGAATATTGAAGACTCATGTTAAAAGGAACCACCAGCTTTCATATGTTCTCATGTTCTGAGCAAAGAACTTAAACGTTAGCTTTTTTACATGGCTCATATTGCACTTTTACTTTCTTCTCCAACACTTTGTTTTTGCATTATTTAAACCAAATTGAACATGTTTCATTATTTATTTGAGGCTAAATTGATTTTATTGATGTATTATATTAAGTTAAAATAAAAGTGTTCATTCAGTATTGTTGTAATTGTCATTATTACAAATAAATAAATCAATAAAAATCGTCCGATTAATTGGTATCAGCTTTTTTTGGTCCTCCAATAATCGGTATCGGCGTTGAAAAATCATAATCGGTCGACCTCTACCGTGAACCATCAGATCCTCCTCTCCACCCTCTGGGCATCTCAGGCTCTGCACACTCTTACCTGACAGGCCACTCCTACCAGATGATGTGGAGAGGATCTGTGTCCGCACCACGTACTCTCACTACTGGTGTCCCTCAGGGACTCTCAACTACTTTTCTCCTTCCCCCTTCTGACACCCAGGTGGCGACATGCATCTCTGCGTGTCTGGCAGATATCTCAGCTTAGATGTTGGCCCATTACCTAAAGCTCAACCTCAACAACCCTGAGTTTCTTTTCCTCCCGGGGAAGACCTGCCCGCTCCAAGACCTCTCCATCAAGGTTGACAACTCCACGGTGTCCCCCTAACAGAGTGCAAAAACCTTGGCGTTACTCTGTACAACACCCTGTCGTTCTCTGCAAACATCAAAGCAGTGAGCATCCCAGAGTTGCCTCTTCTCTGTTGATGTTGAGACTGGTGTTTTGCGAGTACTATTTAATGAAGCTGCCAGTTGAGGATTTGTGAGGCGTATGTTTCTCAAACTAGACACTCAAATGTACTTGTCCTCTAGCTCAGTTGTGCACTGGGGCCTCCCACTCCTCTTTCTATTCTGGTTAGGGCCAGTTTGCGCTGTTCTGTGAAGGGAGTAGAATACAGCGTTGTACGAGATCTTCAGCTTCTTGGCAATTTCTCGCATGGAATAGCCTTCATTTCTCAGAACAAGAATAGACTGACGAGTTTCAGAAGAAAGTTATTTGTTTCTGGCCATTTTGAGCCTGTAATCGAACCCATAAATGCTGATTCTCCAGATACTCAACTAGTCTACAGAAGGCCAGTTTTATTGCTTCTTTAATCAGAACAACAGTTTTCAGCTGTGCTAACATAATTGCAAAACGCGGGAGTTCTATGAGGCGTTAGCCTTCCTAAATAACTGAGTAAACTTGGATTAGCTACCACAACGTGGCCATTGGCAACCAGGATGGGATGGGTTCTCTGATAATGGGCCTCTGTAAGTCGTCCTACTGTAGATTAGTCTCCTGTGTATTTTTTGTTGTTGTGGCCGCTTCTTCGATAGGATGTGCGTTTGGTGGAGCAGGTTTTTTTCTGGTCATGTTTGGGTGAGTGTTATTCTGGTGCTAAGCTGGCTGCTTGTATGGCACGTAGACCACGGTAATTTATATAGGCTCAGCAACACCACCGCAAATACATCTTGTACCAGCAGGGAGTGCTGTACAGAGTAATGTGTCTGACTCTTTTTATTTTCATTTAAATGCGTGGTTGGGGTATGGAACTTACATAAAAATGGATTGAGCCCCGCTTTACTCCCTATCACGTTTATGCACATGTGATGCAGAGCATTCTGGCTCAAAATGGACCTATTCCTGATTGTATTAGCTAGCACATGTGGTGGAGGCTGCGAGTTAAGATTGAGATACCAATGTATAGGCTTTGGGATGGATCTTGCAAGTACATACGAGCATTTTGATGAATTTAGTTTTGTCGCATTCCAGAGTGCTCTCCGTGTGCGAGATGGTTAGCGCGCACATCTAGCACGAAGGAGCGCATGACTGGAGTTCCGGATTTTGCTATGTCTCTTCGTCCTTCTCTCGTCATCTCTCCCTCCTTCCTGTCCTGATCCCTAACTCTCTATTCTATGACGAAATGGCAGTATTGTTCTCCCTGCAGTAATTTATTTTCCTCCCTGTCTCTCTCTCTCTCTCTCTGTCTTCTTCTCTCTCTCTTTCTCTCCTTCGTTCTCTTCTCTCTCTGTATCTCTGTATTACCCTCTCTAATTGATCGTCTCATTCGATCGTTCTCCTCAGCATCGCTCTGCCCTCATGTTCTCTGATTATCCTCTCTGCTTTCTCTCTTTCCCTCTCCCTTCCACTTTGGTGTGTATCTTTAGTAATCCTGAGAAAAAAACAGGCAGATGGCACTTGGAGAGATTACAAACAGTCACTGCACATCTGAAGACCACACACACACTCTCACACCTGCATCTCCCCCTACCTCTCTACCTCTCTCTCTATCTCCAATCTCTGCCTTTGTCCTCATCTCTCCACATCTGCAGAGCTTGCTCACTCGGAAGCTGCACCGCTGTCTCTCTCTCTCTCCATCCTCTCCTATTCTCTCTCTCTCTTCACATACTCTCATCTGCAGAGGGCACATTCTCATCATCTGCATCTTTTCTTTTGGTAACACTTTATTTGGACAGTTCGTCTGTAGATGCTCTAACCCTAACCCTAACCCTTATTCTCAACCTAACGCTAACCCTAACCGTAACCTTAGACAAGCAGTTGCTTATTAACAGATAGTTTGTTGATAGTATGACCATCTGTAGACCATCTATCCAGACTATCCAAATAAAGTGTGACCCTACCTTTCTCTCTCTAATTTCTATCTCTCTACCTCTGCTAACCCTAGATGACCCCCTCTATATCCTCCTTTTCTTCTCTCTCTACGTTACTTTAGTTTATTTAGTATATACTTTCTTAACTCTATTTCTTCAACTGCATTGTTGATTAAGGGCTTGTAAGTAAGCATTTCAAGGTAAGGTCTACACCTGCTGTATTTGGCGCATATGAAAATAACATTTGATTTGATTTTATAGTCATGCCTGCATTGCTCATACAAACATCTCTCTGGCTTCCTCTCTCTCTCTCTTTCCCCCTCTCTATCCTATGATAGCTATGCTAACATAGGAACTATGGGATAAGAGCTATGCTCTAGTGTTGTTGTCAGCTAACCACTGTAACAAACATACTGGCTCCACCCACTGGGGACTGGACTGGCCCTGGTAGGACTGTGTGTGTGTGTGTGTCTGTGTGTCCATAGCAGCACGTGTGTGTTTTAATCCTCCATTTAACATGCCTGTGTGTACATTACAGTTTAGGCAGTAAATTTGCTCTCCCCCAGACAGCGAGACCAAACTGCTGCAATTATTCCTTTATTCACTCTGTCTATCCCATTTAAAGGCTTCTTTTCTTTTCATCTCTCTATCCTAGCCGTCCCTCTTCCTTTATCTCCCTTGGAGCACTGTGCTGCTGTGTGTCTACATGTTTAGAATTGTGTGTGTGTGTGTGTGTGTGTGTGTGTATGCGTCTACATGTTTATAATTGTGTGTGTGTACACGTTTATAATTGTGTGTGTATGCGTCTACATGTTTAGAATTGTGTGTGTGTGTGTATGCRTCTACATGTTTATAATTGTGTGTGTGTACACGTTTATAATTGTGTGTGTATGCGTCTACATGTTTAGAATTGTGTGTGTGTGTACACGTTTATAATTGTGTGTGTGAGTGAGTGAGTGTGTGAGCTGTTGGGCCCACATCAAGCCATCCCTCGGTATGAAGTCATTGGCACCGTTAATGACATCATAAATCAGGCCCTGTTCCCTGAAGACTGGGGGAGTGGGGGGAAGAAATGGGGTATTCCCTGGGTATTCTGAGACAATTAAACCAGAATAACTGTTAAATGAATCTGAGGATAGGGATGGAGGATGGGGGAAATAAATTAAATTTGTTAACTGAAGGTCTAATTCTGATATGCTGAAGACTGAAGAAGAGAGACAGGTGAAAAACGGCAATTAACACCCGTGTGACCAGACGCCAGAACCAATGTCACACGACGCATGACCAGACGTCAGATGGTCAAGCTGGCACAGATTGACCTCTGACCCCTGACGTCGTCACTTCCATGCCGCCCTGCCAACCGGCCAGCGCTGCTTCCCTCAGAACAGCAGGGGAGCTGACACACTGTCCGTCTGTCTCTCTCTCTCTCACAAACACACATGCATGCCCACACATGCCACTCTAAACAGGAAGTAACATCCTTACAGGTAGTGGACTGGCTCAGACTGCCAGTCCTGTTTATGACCCAGTAATATGGAGCTCAGATGGAGACAGACCACTGTTATCTATCGCACATGACCCTGAAACACACACACGAATGCATGGATTCATGCAGACACATACACACACATTATTCCGCTATGACTGTTAACACCACTGACCCCGATACACCACAACAAAAGTCTTTCCCATTGGTTGAATCATCCTACAGCATATTCTCTTCCACTGTTGTCGTGGAAACAGCAGAGAACGGAAGAGAGAGCGAGAGAGCGAGAGAGACACAGAGAGAGAGAGAGAGACGAGACACAGAGAGAGACAGAGAGAGACACAGAGACAGAGACAGAGAGAGAGAGAGAGAGGGAGAGAGAGAGAGAGAGAGAGATGCAGAAAGACTGAGAAGAGAATCTCTGATGGGTCTTTTTTAAGAGGGATAGGTGGTAGCCTCATCAAAAAGCTGAAATGGAAAATTCCAGGCTTACTTGTGTCTGTGTGTGTGTGTGTGTGTGTGTGTGTGTGTGTGTGTGTGTGATTATGTGTGTGTGATTATGTGTGTGTGATTATGTGTGTGTGTGATTATGTGTGAATGACTCATGGAAAGTTTAATCTTACTATGCTTATGGAGATTTGCAGGGGTAGGAAACATCTTTACACACACATATGCACACTCACACACATACACACTGTCTCTCTCCCAATCCTGAGTGAGGGAGATTATTGCGTGTGTGTGTGAGCATCTGTGTGCTTACTGCCACTGTCTCTCTGCAGCGCTGCAGTCCTAGATAGATACTGAGAAGGTATTAAGTCTCTTCAGAGGCAGATTAATACCCACGTCAGGCCTCCTTTCTAACTCTGAGGGTGCTTACCAGCCAAAACGAAAAAGCTATTAAGCATGGTAAATAAGACTGGCTGATTTGAGAAACAGGTATTAATAGTTGAATTTAAGCTTAAGCCTCAATTTCAAAGGGCTTGGAGAGTGAAAGAGAGAGGGGTGGGGGACTCTTTGGAGAGGTCTGCAATGCAAAACTCATAGACGTTCACAATGACTATTTTCCTATTCCTTCCTTCCATCTACAGAGTGAACAATATGTCATATAATAAATGAATGCATTATTAACAATGTATGAGTGGAACATTTAATGAGTGAAAGAATGATGAACACTATTACAGATGATGCTCACTAGTGATACCTGCTGTCCAAACAGAAGCATCGCACACTGCACCATGCCTACTGGTTCAATGCAGGCCACATTGTAATATACACACAGGAACTGACTTTGGATCAGCTGTGAAACACCATCTGCTTGTAAACCCTGATTCCAGGATGGTGATTCGCACACTCGCACGCACGCACACACACACGCACACACGCGCGCACACACACACACACACACACACACACACACACACACACACACACACACACACACACACACACACACACACACACACACAGCAAGTGCCTACCTGTGAGCAGGGAGACTCGATGGAAGGTGCCCTCCAGCTTGCCCAGCAGGATGTGGACAAAGCCGTCTTTGGACAGTTGCCCCGCCTCTTTGGAACTCTGGTCGTACACCACGACTTCCTGTTTCCTGCCCATCTCAACCTGTAGAAACACCAGTGAGCAAGAATATGTCAATGGAGGTTTGGGTTAGTATCATTTATTGCAAAAGGAATATGAAGTTGTCATAACCCATGAGTAAAACAAGTTGCACTGATAAAAACAGCAATGCTGTTTGCATTAAAGCACACATTTATCTTCATTTTAAATAATGTGATATAGAGGGAGTTGGGTGGGTGGTGCATGGGGTTACTGAAACAACATTTGGGAACATAGCAAAGTATTACACCATCTGGACAGAGTAAAAATAAAATCTAAAGGTATTTTCACATTGATATGCAGGAATCGATGCCGTAACAGTAAATAACGGCTAAATAATGATGACATATTATCTGTTAAATACAAAACATTCCATCCGAATGCATGTGTGTAAATGGACAGTACAAGCACCTTCAATGCATCAGCATGCTGTAGATGCTYTGTCACAATGTGTTTGTAAAAGAGGAAGAGAGGCTGTGTATGTCTATGCTGTGTGTGTGACACGCCAGCCAGGCTCCTTCTCCATGTTGTCAGGCAGGTTTCGGTCACATGACCAGCGCCTAGCCTATCGCATTGCAGCTCTGAACCACCACTGAAAGGGGGTTCTTTAACCCTTTTCTTCATGTTGTTTTCATGCGCTCCCTCCGACCTTCAGATAGCATAAAGACTACACTATAGCTGCTGGGCAAAACAACACTTCCTCCAAGAACACTGTTCACTGCTCAGTGGCCCCCTTGTCTTTCTCTGTGAGCTTTACCGTGCAGTGGGTCATGGTAGACACACAGGTCTATAGTGTGGATGGTACACACAGTTCAAGCCATGCAGTGGATGGGTGTGTGTATCAATGAGTCTATTACTCTGCAATAGTGTGTGTGTGTGTGTGTGTGTGTGTGCGTGCCTCAGTGGGTGTGTGTGTATGTGTGTGTGTGTGTCAGTGTGTGTGTGTGTGTGTGTGTCAATGTGTGTGTGTCAGTGTGTGTTTGTGCTTCACGTTACACAGCAGCCGTACCAGAGTGTCTTGGCCGACAGATACACAGGTGACTGATGCATGTTTTTCCTGACCCATCGGCATAGCACACCCCATGATGAAAAAGTGAAAACATGTTTTTGAGTCAGCAAATGCCAGTGATGCAAAGTGGATGAGTACAGAATGGATGGATGAGTACAGAATAAATTAGTATGTAGTACAAAATGGAGGAGTACAGAATGGATGAGTACATGAAATGGATGGAGGAGTACAGAATGGATGAGGGAAGAAATGATGGAGGGAGTTACAGAATGGAATGGAAGATGTACAGAATGGATGGAGGAGTAACAGAATGGAGGAGGGTACAGAAGGGGAGTACAGAATGGATAGTAAGACAGATGGGATGGAGGAGTACAGATGATGGGGAGTACAGAATGGAGGAGTACAGAATGGAGGAGTACAGAATGGTGGAGTACAAGAATAGATGGATGAGTACAGAATGGAGGAGTACAGAATGGTGGAGTACAGAAATGGATTGATGAGTTACAAAAATGGATGGATGAGTACAGAATGGATGAGTACAGAATGGATGAGTACAGAATAGATGAGTACAATCTAACAACACCTGTAAAAGACTGTTGTTCCCCGTCTTTACTTTTGTGTGTCAGTGACCATCTGAGGGGTAGATGCATCTCAACCTGACCACCTAGACTGTGTTTAAACACAACCTCAGTAC
>NC_036853.1:2464571-2470661 GCF_002910315.2 Salvelinus sp. IW2-2015
GAGAGAGAGAGAGAGAGAGAGAGAGAGAGAGAGAGAGAGAGAGAGAGAGAGAGAGAGAGAGAGAGAGAGAGAATGATTACTGCATTGTTAGAGGTCAATAACCTCTGGAGTTGACATACTGCACCATATGAAAAGACTCAGTCCCTCCCCTTCACCAGCCAGCCAGCAGGCAGCAGCACTACACTACTACACTGCTGTTTTTACCATTAACAATGCAGGTGTTGCATAGGTACAACTGAGAAAGAGAGAGGAGAGAGAGAGAGAGAGAGGCGGGGAGAGAAAGAGAGAGAGAGGCAGGGAGAGAGAGAGATAGAGAGAGATTGCCCTTTATGGTTGTGATGTCTGGGGTCCACTCACCAACCAAGAATTCTCAAAATGGACAAACACCAAATTGAGACTGCATGCAGAATTCTGCAAAAATATCATCCGCGTACAACGTTAAACTCCAAATAATGCATGCAGAGCAGAATTAGGCCGATACCTGCTAATTATCAAAATCCAGAAAAGAGACGTTAAATTCTACTACCACCTAAAACGAAGCGATTCCCAAACCTTCCATAACAAACCCATCACCTACAGAGAAATTAACCTGGAGAAGAGCCCCCTAAGCAAGTTGGTCCTGGGGCTCTGTTCACAAACACAAACAGACCCCACAGAGCCCCAGGAAAGCAGCACAATTAGACCCAACCAAGTCATGAGAAAACAAAAAGATAATTACTTGACACATTGGAAAGAATTTACAAAACAACTGAGCAAACTAGAATGCTATTTGKCCCTAAACAGAAAGTACACAGTGGCAGAATACCTGACCACTGTGACTGACCTAAAATGAAGGAACTCTTTGACTATGTACAGACTCAGTRAGYATAGCCTTGCTATTGAGAAAGGCCGCCGAAAGCACACCTGGTTCTCAAGAGAAGACAAGCTATGTGCACACTGCCCACAAAATGAGGTGGAAACTGAGCTGCACTTCCTGACCTCCTGCCAAATGTATGACCATATTAGAGATACATATTTCCCTCATATTACACAGACCCACAAAGAATTCGAAAACAAATCAAATTTTGATAAACTCCCATATCTACTGGGTGAAATACCAGAGTGTGCATCACCACAGCAACCAGTGGAGAACAAACACCACTGCAAATACAACCCATTGTGCATTTGTATAGTTATAACACATAATATGACATTCCACATGTCTCTATTCCTTTGAAACTTCTGTGAGTGTAATGTTTACTGTAAATTTTTTATTGTATATTTCACTTTYGTTTATTATCTATTTCACTTGCTTTGGCAATGTAAACATATGTGTCCTATGCCAATAAAGCCCTTTGAATTGAATTGAGGAGAGTGAGTGTGAGAGTGAGAGTGAGAGAGGGAGAGACAGAGAGATTGAGAGACAAACCAACCTGCACATGTCCTTCATGCTATCATTCATTGTTATTGTTAATTGTATGGTTATTTTTACCCTTGATTATTATTGTTACTGATTGTCCCGTTGACAATCTTGATTATTATTATTTTAATTACGTTAATATTGTAAATGTCTCACTTAATCTCCAAAGTACGCTTTGGCAATATGTACGTTGTTACGTAATGCCAATAAAGCAAATTGGATTGAATTGAGAGAGAGAGAGAGAGAGAGAGCGAGAGAGAGAGAGAGAGAGAGAAATAGAGCGATAGTGACAGAGACAGAGACAGTGACAGTGACAGAGCGACAGAGACAGAGACAGAGAGAGAGAGAGAGACAGAAATAGAGAGATAGTGACAGAGACAGAGACAGTGACAGAGAAACAGAGACAGAGAGAGAGAGAGAGAGAATTACACAGATCTACAAAGAATTCGAAAACAAATCCAATTTTGATAAACTCCCATATCTGATTATTATTGGAAGGGATCGCTCGGCAATTAAGTGGTATGTGTTATTCTGGGCTTACGGCCTTTGCCGCTGTGTAGATTGTCCTTTTTGGCCTGAGTCTTGGGGGGACCGTCTCTTCGGTTTTAGGAGGGGTATGTGAGCTCATTAGTATTAATGAACCAGTGGGGGTGTGGGTATTGGTCTATTGGTGCGGTTGAGTCGTCATATTATGGGGACGGATGATAGCATTATGAACACCCTAATTTCCGTGGGGTAGTGCGGATTAGATCTGAATTTAAGGTGTTCAGTTCTGAGGTTTTGCGGGGTGATACCCACAATGGCGTGGTACTTAAGGATATTAAAGTCTCTACGCAGGGGGGGGGCATGTGGTGAATATGTATTAACCAAACACTGCCCACTTGCGCGTAGGGATTTCAGTGCTTGAGTTAACGATCTGCAATTTTTTGATGTGGTGTTGGACGTTTATACATCGGAGGATTCAAGAGCACCGTTGGAGGTGGGCCGGCTTCCGGCCAATGAGCACGCTTTCTATGGTTTAGAATGTACCTTAATTCTAGCGGCCAGACGCGTTTTAGAGAGGAAAAGATAGAGTGAGGGTATGTTCCATTAATGCATCCTTGTTTGAAAGTTATTTGCATTGTTGTGTTGTGAACTATGGAAAGCGTGCTCACGTATCAAGCATAACATCCTTTCGGGCCGATTATTTTTTCAAATCCATGTTTGATCTGACTATCTGGCTGGGCAAATCAGAGTTTTGTCGCTGGATACTGGAGTTTCATATCGTTTTTGTTTTATGGGGGCTTACATCGCGGGGATAGAGACAAACCGACTCAGGTCAAGAAAGAAACCTCTCAAGTTATGTTTCGCCGAACGTAATTATGGATGTAAACTGACGAGGTCATCGCGTGTCGTAGTTTTAAATGTTTTCCAGTTAATGATGCAAGTTCTAATGCAATTGAAGGCCTGAAGATGGTAACTAGGAGGGGCGGCAATTTTAAATAAATAATAAGACTAGTAATGATGCAGGAGGTATACGTGTTATTACTAGGGTGTAGTTTGTGAGAGGCTGAAGGAATAGTTTCTTGAGGTAATTAGAGAGTCTGCAACTGAATGCTTCCTCAGGCAGCGTTTGATCGGGTTGATTACACGGAGGGGTTGTTTTCATTAATAGGGGGTTACACCACGCTGCTAAAGCGGGGGTGTCCCATAGAAGACGAAGACAGCACTTACTCGGAGGCTGTTACAACGGCAGTGACCAAGAGGGTGTGCCAAAGATAACGGTAATAGAAGTTGAGGGCGTTCAGAACGCAGTATTTGAATGGTAGAGCAGTTATTTTAAGGCTTCCTATAGCACTCTTGGAAAAGAATCCGCTAAGAATTGGAGTTTCTCCACGTAAGTAGCCATAGCTTTCACACCATATGATGTACAGAGTCAGGACGAAGTAAGCGGGGGAAGGTTATTTGTTATGAGACCTCCAACTTCTTACGACATGTCTTTAGTCATCTTCATTCTCTAAAAGCTGTGTAATGATTGAGGCCGAGAGCATGAGAGATAGCCATGAGCAGTCTCACACAGAATGGCTGGGTACAATATGTAAGAGGCTAATTGGTGGTTGGTTAAGGTCCGATGGTTATTTAAATTATCTAAGCTCCCAGTTGACTTGATGTAGAAAAATGCGACGATTTTTTTGATGTCGTCATATTGGGTGTCTAGTAGACTCCCTTTGCGCAGAGTTAGCAGTAAACACGGTGGGTGAGGGCTTCCGTAGACTATTAATGCCAAGTTCGTGATTAGAGATAACGCTTGTTTTGGTTTTTTCTATAAGAGGGTGGAGTCGAATTAATAGAAAGATACCCCGCTACCGCTATAGTGCTTAGAGTGAAGTAGGGCAGCCCTAAACCCGCGAGGACCTTCTAGTCGGCGGAAGGAAGTTTCACGGAATGAAGTCCAGCAACTGCGCTGATTTATACCCCTGGTGGCGGCCTAGAAGGAGGCCCCTATGAGTGGGAAGTGCATCCAGGTCAAGTTTCCTTTGAAGAGGCAAATATTTGTTGAAAATTTTCTCAGGAATTTAAAGGTTTTGTTGCGAATTCAATGCTAATGGCTTAGATAAGAAGCTCCCAATGTCTCCGATCGGTTATAAATACAGCTTGTATGGCAAGCTGTATTAGCGTCAGCCTCGTCCACATCATCGCCCTTGAACCACCACCCACACCCGGCGAAACACCCCACCCTTATTACTTTACATCTCATCCCCATTGTCCTCCTAATTCTGAACCGGAAACTTTAGTGAGGTTGATGTTTTCGTAGATATAGTTTTAAACCAAAACATTAGATTGTGATTCTAAAGACAGAGGTTAGAGTTTCCTCTTATTCACCGAGAGATAATCTGTTGATCGTTAGAGACTGCTAATGTTCTATCCCTTGGTTAATTCCGTGGCTTTCAACTCGTGCTCTAAACGGATAACAGCTCATCCGTTGGTCTTAGGAAACCAAAAACTCTTTGGTGCAAATCCAAGTAGTAGCTATGCCAACCCGACTACACTCATCTAAGCTTCAACCTTTTAATTATCCTTCGCAACTCTCACTTACCCCCTTATCACCACCCTGAAACCCAATTCCCCACATGAAACTGAGCCTTTACCTCACTAAAAACCGCTATCAAAACGCTTTCCCTAGTAGCCTATCCCAGTAGTCTTTATTTTCCTAGACCAAAGGAACGAAACAATTGTTACTAATTGACAATTGGATAATACAACCACAACTTCGGACATCACCTCAGTGTTTTAATTTGACCACTATTTCCATTAATTTTCCACCCCCATTGCCTCTATACGTAACCTGATCTATTTCTCGAATTTGCATCCTGAATATATACATGCCGACCAATATAACCGATTCTTTAAATATCTCCTCCTCTTCCTAATTGCCATTAATTATCTTAGTACCGCCAACTAACATATTCCAACTATTTATCGGCTGAGAAGGAGTTGGGCATTATATCGTTCCTCTATTGATGATGACACGGCCGAGCTACGCTAATGACAGCGCCATACAAGCTGTGATTTAATAACCGAGTCGGAGACAATTGGACCTTATTCTAAGCATAGCAATGATTCCGCACAAACTTAATTCTGAGAAAATTCAACAAATATTTGGCCTTTCAAAAAGGACTTGACCTTCACTCCCACTCATAGGTCCTCATTCCTACTAGCCCGCACGGTAAATCAGCCGGCAATTTTGGGACTTCCATCCTGGATCCTCCCGATGAAGTCTACGCCCGGTCTGCCCTACTTCACTCTAGCACATAGTCCCGTACGGGCATCTTTCTTTTTAAATTCGACTCCACCCTCTTATAGAAATAACCAAACACCCTAACCACCTGCTTATGCTAGGAGCCTTCACCACCTTGTTTACGCTAACCTGCTGCCTAAACACACGACATCAAAAAAATGTCGCATTTCTTCTACAGATCAGTTCAACTGGGACTGATAATAGTAACCATCGGACTGGTAACCAACCACAATTGCCTTCTTACATATCTGTTACCCACGCATTCTTTAAGCTGATGCTATTCCTCTCGGCTCCGGCTCAATCATTCAAGCTTAAAATGATGAACAGAACATTCGGTAAATAGGAGGCCATACATAACCTTACCTCCCTTATCTTCGTCCTGCCTTACAATTGGAAGCTTGGCACTTATGGACTTCATTCTTAGCAGGATTTCTTTTCCAAAGATGCCTATTATTGAACCTTAAATACCTCTCTACCTTAACGCCTGAGCCTCCGCTTACCTTACTGGCCACCCTCTTTCACTGCGTTTAACAGCCTCCGAGTAATCTTCTTTCGTCTCTTATGGGACACCCCCGCCTTTAACAGCTGTAAACCCTAATAATGAATAAACAACCCCTCCGTAATCAACCCGATCAAACGATAGCCCTGAGGAAGCATCTTGCAGGACGTCTATTCTCAAACTTTCCTGCCCCTCCAAACCCCCAGTAAATAACTATACCTCTCTCATTAAAATTGGCCCGCCTCCTAGTTACCGCATCTCAGCCTTCTAAATTGCATTAGGACTCGGAGAGAGAGAGAGAAGACAGAGAAATAAGAGATAGTGACAGAGAGAGAGAGAAGAGGAGAGAGAGAGAGAGAGAGACAGACAGAGAATAGAAGATAGTGACGAGAGGAGAGAGAGAGACAGACAGAC